>NC_056743.1:1741557448-1741650531 GCF_019279795.1 Protopterus annectens | reverse complement strand
CCAAAAGGTTTGGCAAAAAAAATCCAAAGGGGTAATAAAAAAGCTGTTACACACAAAAGATGGAAATAACTTTGACAAGGATGCTTTCTGTAATGTCTTTAAATGTTAGTGGTCTCACAGATAAATACAAAAAAAAATAGAGTAGTGAGCTATATTAAAAAAATGTTGATTGCAAATGGCTATTCTGCAGGAGACGCACTTGGGAAGAACTGAATATGTGAATTTGATGGAGAGATTTTTAGGATGGTTATTTAGCGGAATACCTAGGACAAAGGGAAAGATGAGTACTTAACATCAATTACAAGAGGAGCTCAAATGGTGAGAGAAGAGTATAAAGACTGATAGATTTGTAGTACTAAGGGGCTGCTGACAAGGGAGGTGGATTACACTGCCTTGTATTTATATCCCATCTAAAACGGTTATAATGGAGCTCAAGAAAATTCTGGGAGAAATAATCGGCTGTCATCCAGGAATATTACTTACAGGTGGGGACTGGAATTTGATTTGCAACAGTGAAGATGTGTCTGGGGGACCTAGATGGGAAAATGTACCAAAGGAAGTTAGATTTTTGAAGAAATTTATGAAAGTATTTGGCATGGAATATGTGAATTCAGTACTAGGAGTTTGGAGTGAATCTATTCCCCAAGATACAAAAACTGGGCTAGTCTATACAGAATTTATATTTCATAGGAACGTGTACATTTAATTGAAGGTCTTTATACGCACCCAATAACTATCTCAGATCATGCACCAGTAATGACTAAAAGAAAAACACAGGGTAATGAAATAAAAATGACACGCTGGTGCTTTCTCTCCTATCTTTTTGAACAGAGAGGAATTTAAGGAATGGGTAGTGGAAATTAAGGAGCTGTTGGAGAGGATAGAAAATTATTTTGAAAATATAGCTAGAGAGTGGGATAAAATTTAAAGTGAAGTTTAACAATAGGATGGAAAGAAAAAAAAAAGTAAAAAGGGAGATATAGTTAAGTAGTAGTAAGAATTATTGAGCGAGACTGACGTATGTTAAAATATTGCAAAATAGGGGGAATCTCACAGAACAAGAAGAGGAGCAGAATGCTAAACAGAGAATACGTGATTACCTAAATAATATGCATGAGTTTAGAACGATTGCCGTTAAGCAACTGTTTTTTGATAACTGCTTTAGAGCACAACTCTTTTAGCACAAAGAGTCAGGGAACAGAAAGTATTAAGGGTCGTCACAAGCTTGAGAAGCTTTTGTAACAAGTAAGATGGCAAGAGATCCTGTAGATGTATTAGAAATATTTTGGAAATTCTATTAGTTTGTATAAAACAGAATTATAGAAATCAAGAAAAGGTACAAATGGAAATGTTTATGGAAGAATTTACATATGCTAAGGTTAGAGGTAGATGAGGCTCAATTATTTATTTATTTTGTTTATTTTATATTTGTTGACTGGGATAGTCCAACTGGATACTTCTCCATTTTCAGTGGAGGCCCGGGGAGAAACGCTCCATACACACATATACAGAAAAACTGTTACATTAAACAGGTTAAACCACTGTTACAGATACAATACATAGGATAAAAGTTATTCATTCTGTCTTATATAAATCTGATTTTTATAGAGTAACAATTAGGAAGCAATGTAGGGGTGGCCAAAAGACCTCTTTAGCACATGTTTAAATTGCCAGAGTTCGTCAGGATTGGAGCAAGGCTATAGCCATTGCCTTTAAGTACTGTTTTAGATTTGTTTTTAATTGGGTTAGAACGGGTTCTGAAGTAAGCTCAGCAGGAAGTGAGTTACATATTTTGCCAGCAGAGTTGGAATATAGAGAGTCTCCAGATGAGTTGTTGCTTTTAAGGGTTTGGACTAGTAAGTTGTTGGATGAGCGAAGTGTCTTGAGTTTGCTGTACGGGGTGATAATTTTTGTAAGTATGGGTGTGTATTCATTTTGGTAGAGAATTTTGTGTGCTACTGTTAGCTAACTGTACTGAAGTTGGATAGGCAATTCTAGCCACCCTAGATTCTTTAGGTTCAGACAGTGGTGCGTTCTGTATGCTGCTCCAATGGCAAATCTAGCAATGTGATTAAAGCAGCTAGAGAGTTTATTTAGGTCAGACTTACTCAAGTTCATGAAAAGAGGGGATTCATAAAGGTGGGTGGAAAGTAGATGTGTACGGGCAATTACTGTCCTAGCTAGTGGAGTGAGGAAAGGTTTGATCTTGTATGGTAAGCCAAGTTTTTAATTAACTTTTTTAATAGTTTGATTAATATGCATATCAAACTTGAGGTTATTATCAACTGTTAGACCTAAGAGTTTGGTACAGGGATCTGGGACAATGACAGTGCCTTTGTTAGATTTTATAGTAAAGGTTGGAGTGGAGACTTACGAGTTGGGGAGAAAAGCAGTGGCTTCATTTTGTGAGGATTTAATAGGAGACATCGATTACAGAGACAATTTTCAGCGGTATTTAAAACATTTAGGAATCGAGTCTGCAGACTTAAAGGGGAGGTGGCAGAGCAAATCAAAGTGGAGTCATCCGCATGTTGAATGCAGGTGGCTGTTGGGATGACTGTGTACAGGTCATTAGTAAAGGTAGAAAATAATAGGGGTCCTAATAGAACCCTGAGGGACCCCAAGGGTGATAGGTAGAAGGGAAGATGGTTTGCTCTGCCATAGTACAACCTGTTGTCTACCACTCTGATAAGATTTGAACCACTGGATAGCCTGGACATATAGGGAAATAGTTTTAAGTGTGTGTGAGTAGTTGGTGGTTGACCATGTCAAAGGCTTTGGAGAGCTCAAGAAAGAGGTTAGAAGAAAGCTTATTGTTTCGGGTTTGATTAATAACATTGGAGAAGGAGAGGAGAGCTGTGGTTGTACTGTGGAATGGTCTGAAACCATGCTACGAGTTAGCCAGGAGATTATGCTGAATGAGATGGCTCAGGAGTTGTTTATGGATGCACTGGTGACAAAATAGCTATAGGTCTGTAATTTAATTTAACAGAATAGGAGTTGATAAAAATGGTGTTGTATTGTCAAGCTACAGGAAAGTCCCCAGGAATAGATGGTATTCTTGTGGAAGTTTGGAAGCTAGGAGGGAATAAAGCTAAAAGATATGAAGGTTTTGTTTAACAGTATTTTAAGAGAAATACCATTATCCTGGAAGAAAGCTATGGTAGCTGTAATACCTAAAGAGGATAAAGATCCGTCCGATCCAGCTTCATACAGGCCCATTTCAATACTAAACCATGATTATAAAGTGTTTGTAATGGCTAAAAGAATGGCAAAAGTGATGCCAAAATTACTGGATATGGATCAGTGTGGTTTTTGTGGAGGGGAGGCAAACATTTGACAATATTAGGATCATAGGAGATTACTAGGCTATCGACCTGGAGGTCATTTTAAGCCTAGCAGTTTCACCCCAATGTAATACCATAGAAGTACTAGTCAATATCCAAGATTACATTTAGTGATGACTACCTATGTCTAGGAGGTTTGTGGGTGCTATCCCCGGTAAGAATTTACAGTGCCACATTCACTCATCCAGGTTCCTTTGGAACAGTGTCATAGAGGTGCTCTGTTCAACACATGAATTGGTAGCCTGTTCCAAAGATATGGCAGTCATTGGGAGATCTGTCCCTCCAGCATGTCCTATTTAAGTCGCAGGCTATGTTTAATTTCCTGGTACGGGTAGCCCTAGACCCAATTGATTTATGGATATGCAGCAAGTCCATTAGGTTTGGGTCTTGAGTAACTCTGTAGGCACACTGATAATCCAGAGGGAAGCAGAATGTAAGAAAATACCATTGTTGTTGTTGGTTCTTGATGCAGAGAAAGCATTTGAGAGAGTAAGCTGGGACTTTGAGCAGATAAAATTATAAATTTGGTTAGTAAGATATATGAAGGATCAGAGGCAAAAATTTAAGTGGGTGGGTACCTCTCTGATAATTTCTGCTTGAACTGAGGAACCAGGCAGGGATGTCCACTTTTCCCCATTATTTGCATTATATTTAGAACCATTGGCAAAGAAACTAAGGAACTCAGAAATTCAAGGATATAATTGGTGTATGGTAGTCAAAGGCTGGCTCTGCTTGCAGATGTTGTTGGCGTATACCCGATAAAACCAGAAAAAGGACATTTCAGTGTTGTGGAACATTTTCAGGCAGTTTCATTTCTTTTCGGGATACAAAATTAATTAAGCTAAAACAAAAGCACTGGCAGTAAATTATATACCCACACATGAATTGGTTCAGCATTATCCATATTTATGGGGAAATGATAAAATGTACTTTGGAGTATGGATTAAAAATGATTCCAGTGTGGCAGTTAAGGATATGTCACAGAAAAGATTTCCAAAAAGCGAGTAGTAGACACACCATAAGCTCAACACAAGATACGAAAACAAGATTAACACGTAACAAATTTAATAAGTTAAGTGCTTTCTTCCCCTGTTAATATGGAGACTTCATCAGAACTACATAACCTCACCAGTCAAACCCATTTTATACATATATAGTTAATTGATTAATTAAATTAATCAATCAAGTTAAAACAGTTTGACATTGTAAATTTCTACTATAATATTCTACACAAAATACAATACTGCAATACATTCTAAATACATCATTCAAATGAATACAATAACATTAAAATACATTTAAGAAGTACATTTCAAACATATACAACACATTAAAATGCATTTAAACATGCTAGAGCTTTTTTCTTTAGAACTGGCATCAAAGATAAATAGTCATTAAGTCCTGGTTCTGTCAAAACATTTAATTTGAGAATCCAATAAAATTCTCTCAAGTCCACATCTAACTCCCACCAACCACTTCTTGGATTGTGTTTTATCACTTCTAGTATTCCAAAACTAAATTTGGTGTCCCCTTGACAGATCAAAGAATGTTTATAAAGAGCATTATTAATGTTACCCTTGCAAAACAAAAGGACATTGCCTTCAACAACCACACCTGGTCGTCCCTTTAATAAATACGTTTCTGGGTGCGCTGATGTGTTCAGTCAGGAATTTAAAATTTTTCACCATTTTATAGACAGACTTGGGTAAATGACCCAAAGTATCAGACTTCAGTGTTACCTCTAAATATAACCTAGTTTTTCTTAACAATTTCCTTAAGTAGATGTTCACTTGGACCATAAGGAATAACCATACTTGTATATCCGTCTTTAAAATAAAGTGGAGTAGTTTGTTTGTGAATAATCTCTCCATTACCAAGTGTTTTGAACCACTTTTGTTTTGAACCAAGATGTGGTGTACATAGGGGGCAACACTAAAGCTATACATTTACAGAAGGGTAATTGTGAGACTAAAGGAGCGATTTATATTTCCAATTGCCAAACTTGTTGCCAAAACTTTGTACTAGAATATATGAACATGTATATGCCATAAGCAAGGGTAACATTAATAATGCTCTTTATAAACATTCTTTGGTCTGTCAAGGGGACACCAAATTTAGTTTTGGAATACTAGAAGTGATAAAACACAATCCAAGAGGTGGTTGGTGGGAGTTAGATGTGGACCTGAGAGAATTTTATTGGATTCTCAAATTAATTGCTTTGACAGAACCAGGACTTAATGACTATTTATCTTTGATGCCAGTTCTAAAGAAAAAAGCCCTAGCATGTTTAAATGCATTTTAATGTGTTATATATGTTTTGAATGTACTTCTTAAATGTATTTTAATGTTATTTATGCATTTGAATGATTTATTTAGAATGTATTGCAGTATTGTATTTTGTGTAGAATATTATAGTAGAAATTTACAATGTCAAAGTGTTTTAACTTAATTTAATTAATCAATTAACTATATGTATATAAAATGGGTTTGACTGGTGAGGTTATGTAGTTCTGATGAAGTCTCCGTATTAACAGGGGAAGAAAGCGCTTAACTTATTAAATTTGTTACATGTTCATCTTTTTTTCGTATCTTGTGTTGAGCTTATGGTGTCTACTACTCGCTTTTTGGACATCTTTTCTGTGGTGTATTTGGTTATTTTTGGATACCCAACCGACGTTTTTTATGGAGTTAAGGATATGTGGCAAGAGATAAAATAAAAGATAATAGAAAACTGAGTAATTGGAAGCTCTTATATGGTTATGGATAGTAAGATACAGTTAAAATGCTTTTAGTCCCTTTAGTCATATACACGGGCATATTTTTATCAATATCACAAACAGAAGTCCAATGCCACAGGTGGTAGCCAAATAATTTATTCTTCAACAAAATGAGCGCTTTCGTCCTGAAAGACAAGACTTCATCAGATAACCATTTTTTTATCAACCAGAGGAGAAGTTTTGGATAGCGTTGATAAAGAGCTGAAAGATTTTATCAGGGAGGGGAAGGCAGCAAGAGTAGAGTGGGATAAGCTGATTCTTCCAGTAGAACATGATGAATTGGGATTATCCGATCTGAATGGGGTATTTCAGAGCTACACAGTTAAGGCTCCTGTACATAGTATAAGCAGAAACCTATAATTCAAAGTGGAGGGGGATGATGATGAAACTGGTGGGAGGGGGGCTCAAGAAATGAGAGAGTGTGGGATTTTGGCTGTAGACCTTTAAGGAGAATAACAATAATCATACAGAATATTCTCTTCATAAAGTAGCAGAAAGTATTCTAAGAACTAAGCCAACGTGGGAAAGAAGAAAGGAGACTCTGCTGATAGGGATGACTGTAACTAGGGAAACGGACAGTAGGCAAGAGAGGACTGGAATTTATTGGAGAGAACTGGCAAAGGACCAAGGTATTGGGAGCAAGTAGAGAGGGAAAGGGAACAGGAAGATGTCAATAATTTATTTGGACTGCAGGTTAGAGATTACCTTCCCTGTCTAGGATTGATATCAATGTAGGCAAAGAGAAGGAAATGGGGGGGGCTAAATGAAAGACCAGCACTGGTAGAGTTTTTAGTAGAATCTAGAACAGAAGTTGCTGTTTAAAGGAATAATTAGTAGAGCATATAAAATATTACATAACTATAAGAATTAAGTAGAGGATGTTAGGATTGGGAAGAGATATTGGATAAGCAATTCACAAAGAAACAATCGTGGATATGTCTACCAAATGTGCAACAAAATCTAGAAGATTTAGGATTTTTGTTTGGAAATGTTTACATAAATATTTTTATACCCAAAGTGTACTCCAGAGAATTTTTCTTCAGGTAGACAGCAAATATTGGACGTGTGATGGGTAAGAAAGAGGTAATTGGGAACATATTTCCTGGGATTGTAATGAACTGGCAGACTTAGATTCCCTGCAGACTACTCCATCAATGATACTGGATGAGCAAATTGGTGTAACTAGGGAAATGATTTCTGAGTTGTGGTACAGAATCTGAATTGTCTAGACATCGTAAGGCCTTGCTGAGACTATGGTGGCTGCCGAAAAAGCAAATCAGAGTCTCAGCCAAGTGTACTAGAAGTAGTGAATATAGTAAGAGAGATAAAACAACTGGAATTGTGATCCTTAGAAAAGGGTAAAAGCAAATTACAAAACTAGGAGCTGTGGGAACAATACATGTATATAAGTGATGTATGTTTGCAACTACGATTATGTCAGTACAGTCTATGATGTAAAATGCTTGTAACGAACTGTCAGTGTAGTTGTTTTCATTTATATAATTGTATGATTGCCTGTGTCATAAGTGATTATTTTTTTCCAAGAAACATCTTTATTAAATTAAGTAAAACTTGGATTGGCTTGTGACGCACTAATATCAGAAAAGTGTGTGTAAGGTAGAATTATCAAACAATCAGAGCATATTTATACATCTTTAGAAGAGGGGGGACTCAAACATTACATACCAGTAAAGGTCTGCCAACAGCACAGACCGAGTCAGCAGGCACCCATTCATTAATAAGATAGGCAAGCTATGCTTACCATATAACTCAAGAACCACTGTCATACATACAAGTTGCTAACTGCATGCTGTGAAAACAGCAGAAATGGTAGAATCAGTTGTTTATGCTGTTCTGCACATGTGGCAGTACAGCACACACACAAATAACTTGTATGCAAGACATTCACATCAGTATGCCAGTTGAACACAGGTGTCTATCGTTTAGGTTGCGTTAACAAACAGCACATGACCTCAATGTAATAAACAACACCTGTTGATATATAATATAACATTCAACAGTATGTCTACATTATGTGATGCACAAGAAATTACTACATATTACACACTCATGGCAGACTTCCCATAGTAAATCTGCAAGAACATTTGCATGCTTGAATGTCAGGAATAGACATCTAAACCTTCAGAATAGAATGCTAATGGTATTTCAGGAGACCATAAAGATGTAAAATAACACCTACCTCTCTCCCTTTGCTGCTTCTCAAGCTTGTGCATGCATTCTATGTACAATGTGAGCTTCCGGATACTGTCCTCAGCACCTGAAAACCTAGGATATAAATTATTATAGCAACAGAAGGATTGTATTATTTTTAAGTAGTTATTGCTATGTAAAAAAAAAAAAAAAAGTGGCAAACGTAGTTATTAAATTTTAGCAAGCAGTGCCAAACAGTACTATATCACATTTTGCATATTCAGTCATTGATGTTTCATTCTTACTGCTGTGTACACGAGGATGACTGATCACAAAGTAGAGGAAGCCACATTCAAAAGTACATCTTTCATCTATGTTTACACTACATTCTAGAACTCTACCTGCCTAGCTATTTGATCATTGTGATACCAAGAGGTGAGGGAAGTCAAACAACTTTCATCTGTGAATATGCCGATAAAGCATTACATACACTAACAAGTGTGCCAATCTAAGATGCAGTTTTATTTTGCATATACCCCTAACCATGTTCGCAAAACCTTACAAATGTACACATTTATTTTATTCTGAACTTAATGTGGTTGTTACGTCATGGTTGTGTGTGTGTGTATATCTATATGTGTGTGTGTGTATATATGTGTGTGTGTGTGTGTGTGTGTGTGTGTGTGTATGTATGTATGTATATGTATAGTTTCTTACATTTGGCCGAACGTATGTTCAACAAATGCAAGGGTGTGATTTAATGTCAACATTATGGATGGCTGAAGAGTAAATATGTTGATGGTACAGAATGTTGATACAGGTAAATGGTGTTGGGAGACTGAGAGCATATGTGGTTGTGTGAGTTAGGGTTATGGTCAGAGATAAGAGAAGGGTGAGTGTTGTGTGTTCGTCTGCGAGTTTGGGTCTTTTAGGGTTAGATTAGCAGATAGATGTAGTGTTTTGAGTCCGTCTTTTGTAACGGCAGTGTTATGGGAAGGTTTTAATGACTGTAATGAGTAAGGTTACGGTTGGGGAAGGGGTAGCGTTAGGGTCACCCATTACTAAGGTAGTGTAGGGAACAGAGATTTATGATGTTACATTTATTCCTAACTAAAAGCTATATTAGATTAACCACATGACTAATTAAGAGTTAAGTATGAATACACATCTAGAATCATATCCACATATAAATGAAACCCAAGTCCATCATTGTACACATACATTGTACTATGGAATATTTTGGAAACTTTGCGGATAACAATGAAATTGTATTTGTCCACTGTATAAAGCAAAGGTGTTAGCACACAGAGTTCACCTAGTTCACATTTCATACTTTACAGGTAAAATATTTGTCTGCCCTTGAAACATGTATTAAATGGCCATTAAAAGTAGTGTCCAACTGTGGGAATCAAGCCTACATATGTAAAATAAGTAGGAGTGCAGTTGACCCCACATACAGTGCTAAACCTACATCATGTAGGGATTTACAGATTTAAATCTCTTATACTTGCATTGTAATTACAACACTTGTATATTTCGGCCATGATAAACCTGCATTGTTCTTACATTTATTAAACTGATGAAAGAAGTAATGGATGGTAAGGGAATGTTATGAAAATGTAAACATAAGGTAACATATGAATGTATTAATCAACATTTTAAATTAAGCACGTCTACATCAATCAGTATTAACTGAAGTGTGCCGTATGATGATTTTTAGAAGCTTTGCAAATAATGGAAAACATGCATAGCCATCTGTAGCCTACGAGCTGTAGGTGACAACGTACTACAAGTGTTCTAAATGTGTACAGTCTAATGTGTAAGTTACCAAACCACTACAAATCTTCCATACGAGATGTTGATTAGTAAACAAATTACTGCAAACATTTTATCAAAAATTATACACATTGTCATATTGCTTAACTAGTTGAGCTAATGGACATCTCATTTCTTTTAAGGTTTTAAAGATGAAATGTGTTGCTCTTTCTATGTAAATTAATAGTAGTATGACAAATATTCATGGGTTATACTTGACACACCATGCATCACCCAACACATATGCTTGTTTCATACAAATATGATAACGTAGATGTTAAGGTGTGGATTATGTAACTTACCTTAGGCATCAGGTGGCTTATGTTGAACTTCTCTGTCTCTCCAGTGAAGACCATCATGCATGCCAGTTCATCCTCTGTGTTCCTTCACAGTTCCATTCCATGTATCAGTCATAGTGAAGTTGCTTGGGCATGCACCCATCCTCTGCTCATGTCCACTGTAGATAATGAGCATCTGCATAGTCGCTTCCTTGATGTCCCCCGCATGTCAGTGTTGCAGCATGCAAGCACATCTACTAGTGACCTTATTTCTCAGGCACCAGCAGTGACATCCAGAGAGGCACGTTGCAATAGTACTCTACCAACACTGTGTTCCAAACTGTAGCTATCACCACATCCAGTTAATCAGTAATGCAGTGTGAACAAAGTTTCCAGACGTGGTAGGGACAGCTAGAACTATGGTGTGAGCTGTCAGAATGGGCACCCTTGCCTATGTTAGCATCAAACTGGTAGTTTACCCAGTAGTACGTTTGTGTCATGCTAATCCTGTGGCAGGCTGACTGCCGAGTAATACATTTGCAGGTGGTTCCTCAAATATCTGATGCTGCAAGGTTTCTATGATCCTTTATTTTTACATTGACATCTTTAATAATGTGTTATATGTACCTGTAATAGTTAATTTAATACTCATTGTTGCATATGAAACTCGGCATGCATACATTTTAACGTATTACTACACAACATATAGCAAACATTTGTCCACATCATCAGCATATCATGTCATTTGTTTGACATTGTCATATGACACCACATCTGTAGTATCTGTAGTACTATATGCAGTTCTGGGATACTTATGGAGAAGAGGAGGTAAAAACAATTGGAAAGCATGCTGAGAAGTCACAAGGGTCATCAGGGGAATGGGGGGTATGAGCAGCATCTGGAGTAGCTGAATGTGCACTCATTAGACACCAGCTGAGAGTGAGAAAAGGGGTGTGACAGTGGTGCTCAAAATGCTGCATCAGAAAAGTGAAGGGTTGGAATTGAGCACGTAGAGGTGTGAAAAACGAGCCTTAAGCCGAATTTTTATTTTTCAGATGATTTTGATTTTTGTTGTGGACTTCAGAAAGCAGCCTATCCCCAACAGAGATACTTGAGATACCTTGCAACAGACAAGTTGAGTTGATGGTGTACTCTGAATGTATTCAGAAATGCCTGAAACGTTTCCTGAGTATTCACCAGCCTAGGGTGGGAGGAGGAAGACAACTTCCTCCTCTTCTGTCACTTTTCACCATCTTCTGTCTTTCACCATCTTCTGTCACTTTTATAAAGGAGCAAATGAAAATGCAGTGCCTGCTCTTAGCCAGAGCAGGGTTTGAAGCAAGAGTTGCAAGGCACATCTTGTGATAATGAAGGGAGAAAGTGAGCTAAAACTGTGGCAGACTGCAGGATGGTTTATAGCAGATGTGGAGGTGGGGTACATAAGATTAAATGGAGATTTTTTTCTCCAGTGTTTACTAGAAACAAAAATAACTATATAGCTATACTGCAAAACTATTTTTGTTTTTAATCTTGTTTACATAACTTCTCATGGAAATATTCTCTTCAGTTACTTATTTTGAGTTTTAGTCCGTTTGTCTGTAAAATAGACTTGTACAGTGAAGACATATTAACTTGCATATGTTTGGTAAAAGCAGTTTATTCTGTGAACATCAATAGCAGATACCCAGAGTCAAAGTTCACAGTACAGCAGTGTTTTTGAGCAGAGTGAGCTTCTCTGTGTTGCTGGGATAATCAGCTTATTGATTTTTGTGCAAGAATTCCAACATTGGCTAGTATAAGTGGAACAGTTAGCAAATAAGTTGAGTTTGTTGTACAGCATTTGGCATTGCAGCATGTTACTTTTAACAACATTTTTTTTGTGGTTAGTGTGCATCACTTTATTGTAATGGTTGCAGGTAATGGTGTACATTTTTCGTACAAAAGCATGAACTGTGAACAAGATGTCGTACAGCTAAAGTACTTTGCATTTGTGTATGTATGCGTAATATATATATATATATATATATATATATATATATATATAATTTTTTTTTGTATGTATATATGTGTAATATATATTTTTGTATACGTGTGTATGTATGTGTTTTATATAGATATATAGATATATAGATATATATATATATATATATATATATATATATATATATATAGATATATATATATAGATATATAGATATATATATATATATATATATATATATATATATATATATATATATAGATATATAGAGATATAGATATATAAAGAGAGAAGGAGATAGTGTGCGTGTCTGTGTGTCCCTCTCCATTTGTTAGGTGGAATACCGATCCCAGTCTCAAATAGCTAATCAAGGAGAAAAAGACTAACACAGTTCAGGGATGCCTGTCATATGTTGAGGAAGAAGCTGTAGGACTAGGTTCGTAAGTGGTTGCCACCTGCTGGAAATCAAGAGGTTGCATGTAAAAACCTACACAATATCTGGGGTCAAGGAGTTCTGATCTGACATCAGAGGACATTGTATGTGTAGTATGGCCTCTCCTCCCCCACTCCTTTTGACTTTTGCAAGTGGTCAAAGTCCCATTAGCCTTTATCTGCTAAGGAAAGTGTAACCGCCTAACAGGTGGTTGCATTAAGGTGCCACCCAAGTAGTATAGGGAAGGAGATATGACCAGAAGTTTATGCCAATCATTGCTGAAAGATCTAAAAAAAGACCTTTACTTCTCCTAGCACACGTATGTATATATTGCAGCATACTGAGTTTGAAAGATTTGTAGTGTGTTTTTAAATCCCAGAGAAATTACTTTTATGTGAAATTCTCACAGGTTTGTAGTGAAAAAATAACTATTAGCTAGCCAGTGAGGCTAGTGTGTATATGAGGAAGTTGCTTGCAAACAGTACAAGAAGTTAAGATTCTTATTCAGAAGTCTAAAAAGGCCTCATCATTAAATTACATGAGGATTGCAGAGGTGTGGAGTGCAACAGCTCACTCAGGGTTTATTTATAGAGCTATGGGGGAGACGTGGAGGTTTTACCTGCAGCACAGAACTGGAATCATGCCCTGGGTGAGGCCTGCAGTGTGAGACTTTGAGAACAGCCTTTTTCCACAGAGGCTATATACCTGGTCTAACTTTTTCTTTTTTTATTTGTGTGTGTGTGTGTGTGTGTGTGTGTGTGTGTGTGTGTGTGTGTGTAGTTGAGGGCCAGTAAGTTAATTTAGATTTTGAAGTCTTACCTCTGTCTTCTCTCAGTGACGAGCTGATGACTGTTGTACTGAGCGGTGATAGCAGTGACCGCCATTATTTCTGGTGAGACACTGAAAAAGTAATGCCACTAAACTTATCACATGTATGTGTGGGTGCAATGTTATCTGCCTGTGAAAAAGTAATGCCACTTAACTTATCACATGTACAGTGCAATGGAAAATTATTTGACCCTTCCTGATTTCTTATTTTTTTGCATGTTTGTCGCACTTAAAAGTTTCCGATCATCAAACAAATATAAATCTTAGACAAAGATAACCCAAGTAGATGCAAAATGCAGTTTTTAAGTGATTTTATTTATTAAGGGAAAAAAAAACTATCCAAACCTACATGGCCCTATGTGAAAAAGTAATTGCCCCCTAAACCTAATAACTGGTTGTGCCACCCTTAGCAGCAAGAACTGCAGTCAAGCTTTTGCGATAACTGGCAATGAGTCTTTCACATCGCTGTTGAGGAATTTTGGCCCACTCTTCTTTGCAGAATTGTTTTAATTCAGCCATATTGGAGGGTTTCTGAGCATGAACCGCCTTTTTAAGGTCATGCCACAGCATCTCAATTGGATTCAAGTCTGGACTTTGACTAGGCCATGCCAAAACCTTCATTTTTTTTTTTTTTTTTAAGCCATTCAGAGGTGGACTTGCTGGTGTGTGTTGGATCATTGTCCTGCTGCAGAACCAAAGCTCGCTTCAGGTCACGAACTGATGGCTGGACATTCTCCTTCTTTGGTAAAGAGCAGAATTCATGGTTCCATCAATCACAGCAAGTCTTCCAGGTCCAGAAGCAGCAAAGCAGCCCCAGACCATCACACTACCACCACCATGTTTGACTGTTGGCATGATGTTCTTTTTCTGAAATGCTGTGTTACTTTTACGCCAGATGTAATGGGATGCACACTTCCCAAAAAGTTCAACCTTTGTCAGTCCACAGAATGTTTTCCCAAAAGTCTTGGGGATCATCAAGATGTTTTTTGGCAAAAGTGAAACAAGCCTTTGTTCTTTTTGGTCAGCAGTGGTTTTCACCTTGGAACTCGGACATGCATGCCATTTTTACCCAGTCTCTTTCTTATGGTTGAGTCATGAACACTGACCTTAACTGAAACAAGTGAGGCCTGCAGTTCTTTAGATGTTGTTTTGGGTTCTTTTGTGACCTCTTGGATGAGTTGACGCTGCGCTCTTGGGGAAATTCTTGTAGGCCGGCCACTCCTGGGATGGTTCACCATGTTTTCTCCATTTGTGGATAGTGGTTCTTGCAGTGGTTTGCTGGAGTCCCAAAGCTTTAGAAATGGCTTTGTAACCTTTTCCAGACTGATGGAGGTCAATTACTTTGTTTGTCATCCGTTCTGTAAGTTCTTTAGATCGTGGCATGATGTCTTTCTTTTTGGGATCTTTTGGCCTACTTCACTTTGTCTAACATATTCTATTTAAGTGATCTTTTGATTCAACAGGTCTGGCAGTAATCAGGCCTGGGTGTGGCTAGTGAAATTGAACTCAGCTTTCCCAAAAATGTGTTTAACCACAGTTCATTATTTAATAAGGGGGGAAAGTACTATTTCACATAGGATCATGTAGGTTTGGATATTTTTTTCCCTTAATAAAATCATCACTTAACCAAAGTAAACACAAAATGCAATTTTTTTATCTTTGTCTAATATTTATATTTGTTTGATCTGAAACATTTAAGTTTGACAAACATGCAAAGAAATAAGAAATCAGGAAGGGACAAATACTTTTTCATTGCACTTTATATGTAGGTGCACTCCTATTATCTGCCTGATGTTGCTGCATGTAGAGTATAGAAGGGATTATGGGTAAGATACAGTTTGGAGCCCTCTGTTCCTATATCCCTGTACTGCCTATCTCGTCAGAAAAGGGATTACACAACTCAATATGTTGATGAAATATTGAGCATTGATATGGGGACTGTGAATCCAGAGGCAAGTTGGAGGTGAGGGAACTTAAAAGTAAATAGCATTCGATTCCATCAACCCACTATTGCAGAGCAGCATGTTTTACTATGATGCCAGTGACCAGAGTTAAGATGCTAGTTTTGGTGCTGACCAGATGAGGGAGGAAATGGCTTCTTTGAGTAATAGTGAGAGTTTTTAAGTCCTCTTCTACAGTGCAACTCTGAGATGAGACCCGCTGCCACAGGAGAGCAGGCTATCTGCGTAGTGTGTATATTTGTTAAGGAAGTATAACACATTCTTAGGTGGAGCTTGTGTGGCCTGTCTTGTGGGGGGATGATAGAATATGATTACCCTTGCCCCCAGTCATTGTATGTTGAGGGAACAATAATCTTGGAAGGCTTTTTGAAATGACATGTGGCTAACACTTGAGTTTTTCTTGACAGCTGTATTGTGCTGTTTCATATTAAATGTGTAGCTCCTTACACTTGGGGTTATGTGCCATGGAGTCATTGCATCACATTGAGGGCATGTCCAGCCTTATATTGTCCAGTTCTTTCTTCCTAGTTGTGCAGTTTAGAATCCGCTGTGATGTATACAAGCTGTACTTTGAACCGGTAAATGTTGGTGTTCCTCAAGGGTCCATACCTGGACCCCTCCTTTTTAATATCTTTGTCAATGACATGCAGGCCACTCTACCTCACTTAAGCCTCATGCAGTATGCTGGTGACTTCATACTCATCTGTTGTGCATTCTCCCTTCACCAATTTTAACATAGCCTTCATCAGCACTTCCACCTTTTAGAACATTGGCTGGTTGACTCATACCCCCGTCTAAATGCATGTAAAATAAAATTAATTCTGTCCGGGCATTTTCTCTATCCACTTTGTAAGATGGACAGAAATTCAGCAAATTACACAAGCTAGATAACTTGGTGTAATTAATAACCACGTATTAAACTTGATCACCTCAAAAACCCACAAAAAACATACATGCTTTACAATTTTAGACATTAACTTACAGAAGTAGGTAGACTTAATACAGCTAAAACAATGTGTCTCCCAATGTTATTCTACGCCTGTTCAGTCCTTGTCATCATTTCCCAAATTTTATCAACAAAGGCTATAGCAAAACCTAAAATAAAATGGACAAATTTGCAACACATCTCCTTAACACAAATAAAGTGGTTAGACTTCTGTAATTTTCTCACTTTTACCTGGCTGCTAATAACATACTATTCAAGCCAAATAGTTGCCTAGATATGTCCAGGATCATCCAAAGGTACTAGGCAAAGATCTAAGCTCACAAACGTGCACAATCTCCTACATGTATCCAAGTATAACAATAACTGTGGAGACTCATTTAATCTGTCCAAGTACCCATAATATGGGCCATTATACCACCAGACCTTAAAAATGAAACTAATTACTTGCACTTTCAGTACAAGTTAAAAACCTGCATAACCTCACTGTGGCTCTGCTCCTGTACTAAACCCACACCTCTACTTAAACGCACAACATTCGGACTAATTCCTCTCACTAATTTCCATCCCAAACTCAAAAATAACAGAACATCCATTCCTCCTTACATCCTTATTACACCTTGTACTCACTCCATTCCTATACAGTTACTCACCATACAACACTCGTTTTCCTCTGTACCTTTTCATTTCTCTTAGTATCACTTTCCATCCATCATAACATAACCCTCTCTAAGTTCTCTTCTCTCAAATATTTTTATTAGGATTTTTAAGATTCATGTAACATAATTCAGAATTAAAATCATACATATTGATTTATCAACCACACAAAGAAAGAAAAAAAAATACATAAAACAAAACAAAAAAATATTTACAAGGGTTTCCAAGTGAAAAAATAGAAGATATTTCTTTAGAGTAAATTCAGTTTGACTGTAATCAGTTCTGTCCAGTATTTCTGATTTTTTTATCTAAGTTGTAATATGAATATTATATTATAATTATTCTATTATGAAGTTAATATGTAACTCAATTTGAGGTAACAGGGAGAAGGGCATTCTGGATAGAGACTTGGCTGACACGAGCTTGGTAATGGGCCGACTTGGTTCTGAGGGCTTGAAACCGAACCCATCAGTGATGAATGAAAGAAGATGAACAACACAGACGGAACGTTATGGTAAGACATAACTTCTTTTTTCAGACTGTAATACAATCAGTTCTGTCCAGTATCTCTGACTTTTTATCCAAGAGTTATAATATGAAGGGATTCTGCTCTGCTCTTGGTAGTAGCCATTTCCATTTGAGAGACATTTAAGACCTATGTTCTTTAGCTCTTTAAATGTAGGTGAAGTCTCACTTTTCTGATCTGTCATAATTGTTTTACGAGCAATAGCTAATAAAGTCAACAGAAGCGAATATTTAGATCTGGGAACATACTTTGGTATCGATGCATTAAACAAAAGATTTGGTCAACTGAAAGTTGTCATTAAAAACAGTTAAAATAATTCAGTTTTTCCTGAAATAATTTAAAGTGATAGAGCCATAAAACATGTTTTTCCAGTTAGCTTTCAGTTTTAATTTACATCTCCATCTATTTCTTGATTAAACATTAATTCCGTTTTATGAGGTATGATAAAGATTCTGTGACTAAATTTCTAAGAGAATAATTTCCATTTTAATGAAATAAATTTGCCTTGAGGAAATCAGTATTTATTCTTGGGGAGTCTGTTATTAATGGCTTTATAATAATCCCAGTAGTTTTCTATATAATTATGTTTTTGATGACTTTATATATTTTAGATGACCTTTTTCTTGAGTTATTTGATTACCTATAGCAATCAGAAATTCTAAGTTTAGGAATATTTTGCCTAGTTGATGCATACATTGACTATTTTATTTGTAATATATTGTCTTAATTCTTGTACTATCAACCACAATTTATTATCTTTATTATAATTATTCATGACTTGTTTCATTCGAAGAACTTTTCCAGAATCCAGCAGTTGATGCCAGTATATTAAGTTATTCTGTCTATGTACAGTTATGTTATTAATGTTGAAAGTGTCAGTATTATTCTATGTGCATGCAATGGGAAATAAGAATGAGAAAACCTTAATATCTGGATTTCTATTCAGATAGTTGTTAAATCTAGAATATCATCTCATACCATCAAAATTAGGCTGAATGTTTGTACATTGTGACAACAATGAAGAATTTGATTTTAACCAAATATGCTCTTGAATTTGTTTCCACCTAGCTGAATATGATGGTTTAACCACAATGTCATTGTCTTAATAGATGATAAAGCATACATTTCAATGTTTGGAAGATTAATTTCTCCTGCATCCCAGAGCTTTAAATGATTTGATGCAATTTCAGATTTATTAGGGTACCACAATAAGTTTAATATTAATCTATTAAATTGATGTATACAATATTTGAGAGGAGGAAGAGGAACTTCTTGTATAAAATATATTATTTTTGGGGAAAATAATCATTTTAACTAGAAAAAAGTATGTCCTCCATAGTAAAAAAAAAAAAAAAAAATTGATTCCATCTCTCCATGAGACATTTAATTTTAGTTAAGATTTTATTAAATTGACCTCTAGGTATTTAATTTTATTGTCCAGAACTATATATTTAGCTAACTTTTTATTTATATTCTTGTTGCAGTTTATAAGTAGTATCTTAGTTTTATTTTCATTGAATTTAAGGCCAGAAATTCTTTGGAAGAGATTTATTGAGTCGGATAAAGCTTGTAAAGACTTACTGTGATGATGACATTTTATTAACCTTACAAGATCAAACAACTTGAGTTTTGGAGACTAATCTGTTATTAAAACACATGCCTCTGATATTTGTGTTCATCCTAATAGAATTTGAAAAAGGTTCAATGACCAGAGCAAACAACAATGGGGATGGAGTGCACCCCTGTTTTGTAACCTTGGTGATTATAATAGATCTAGGTATGCATGACCCAGTCTTTATATAAACTAGTGATTTAACATAGAATTATCAATTGAATAAATTATTGTGAAAATCCATATTCCTCTAAAGCAAAAAGTAAATGATCCCAGTGAATCAAAAGTGCTATTGATGTCTAAGTTCACTAAAGTCATATATGTTTTGTGAAATTGATACAACCAATTAATGTAAGAATTCTTTTAATGTTATTGTGTTTCTATCATTGATGCATCCAGTTTGATCTTCATAGGTTCATAGGTTTATACTAGGCTATCTGCCCTAAGGCATTTATAAGCTTCTGAAATTTTTGGTAGCTTACCCACCCTTATATGTGAAAAAAATACTGTGCCCATTTTTTTGTGCCCTCTGGCCAGCAGCATGAACACAGAGATGACCCGGGATAAATCTGCGATCCTCCCCACCACAGTGTCATTTCTCTTGAACACAGAGCCAGCGTGGTTCTGCCTCACATGGACGGGATTTTATTCCACAGCATAGGGAGTCTCTGGATAAATCTATATCCTCACGCCCTATTTATATTATGCTAAGGTTTAAGTCGCTTTGCTCTAGTGGTTTTTGGTGATTTGATTTTTGAGGTGAGTATGTCCATTAATTCGGGTTGACATGGCCTGTATGTCAGGCCACAAGTCACTCTGGAGCAGACTGTGGTACTGCTGAATAGAGTTGGAGTTTCTTCAATCTGGCAGCATCAATTTGAGTCCATATCCTTATCCTTGGAGGTGAGGAACTTTTGGGTCTCCAATTGTTGCAGATGGTCGGTGCGACATGCAGATGTCGGGGGCATTGTACATCATCATTGAACTGATAAGTGAAGAGTACAGGGACCTCACTAGATCTGGATGTGAATCCCTTCCTTCATGATCAGGCGGGCAATGAAGGTCTTCTAACCACTTTAGCAACGTGGTCAAAAGAAAGGCCACTGTCAACCTGGGTCCCCCAGTCCTGTGATAACTTCTGTGCTTAGTGATTCACACCCATATGGTAGCTTGGGGTTACTCTTGCCTGAAGCCACCTATACTACATTTTTTACGCGAACTTCAGGCCATGGCCTGGCGCACCAGCTATCTGTTTCCGTGAGTCCCTTCTGAAGGATATCCGTCCGGCGTACCTTTCCACTATGGCGTTTGGCTTTGCAGTGTTCGCAAACTTTGCTCGCCAAAGTCCTCCCACATGTTGGCCTGTACTTGAGAAGTAGATGTCGAACAATAGGGGCCAAGGACCTATCTCTGTACAGAACCGCCAGCGGCGCTTTGAGTCTGACATATGCGCCAGCAACTTCAAACTTGTGGGTTCTTAGCTTGTCAGTTTGCAACCCATCTGTGATACATGGGCTTACATTTAAGCTGGTTCTTTTTCACCAAGGGGTATTGGTGGTCATCTTGTTTGAAAGGTCAAGGTAGGCTGGCGGACTGCCTTCCCTCATCAATGGCCTTGGTGACTGTTTCAAGAAGTCACCCAGTTCAAAAGGCATAGTCTGCATTGGACGGTTGAAACTGGGGGTTGGTGACTGTTCCAGAAGTCGTATCTTTGTTTATGAGCTCCATTATGATCCTCCAGCTTTGCAGACTAGACTTGTTAAGCTTATGGGGCGGTAACAGGGTCCGTGAGAGGCACCGCCAGGGAGGTGGGACCACAGCTGCCGTGACGACACCATGGGCGGTAATCCTGTGGCATGTAATTAACCAGCTGCCTTATAAAGGGTATAATTCCTCATTTGCCTCGCCACTTAGCACACAGCCGGGACACCATCCCCGTCCCCATTGATAAGTTTTGCGGTTTTAGAGAGAGCAGCTTAGCTTTAGCGCAGAGATGTCTTGGAGGCTACACTCTGTCCTGATATAGCTCTCTTAGTAGGGGGGAGAGGGTGAGGTTTGGTACCAACCTGCCAGTATGTTGGCAATGTCTGTTGGTTCAGTGGTTTTTGTATCATTTCTTGGACCAATTCTGAGCATATCTCTGAGCGTTTCCACCCAGGTTCCTAATATAGTTGAAAAAGGCCTTATGATTGTCCTTTTGAATTTATGGCAATTTTTCTCCCAAAATTGGCCTGAGTTGATTTGTTGAGTTTTCGATTTTTTTTACTAATTTGAATCAGGGGTGACTTCCTTTTATGGATTTTGTTCTATCATGTAATAGCTTTCCTCTTATTGTAAAGTAATGATCAGGCTGATGTCCACCAGATGGATGTTTCACCTTTTGTGGAAAGAGTCTTGTTCTTATTGGGATTTGGTGATCCATGTGCAGTCCTGGAGGTAGGTGTTCAAGGCAGCACTTTGTGCTCGCAGCTTGGTTGTGGTTTTACCTGCCTAGGGCCTTGAAGGATGGGACACTAGTCTTGAGTAGTGTTAAGCCTAGTTTTTCCACTTGGCTTCACTGTGGTCTTGGTCTTGGGGGTAGGGGCAGGATGTGGATTTCAGTTAGATTGAGATATGATCAGATCTCACCCAATGAGGGATATTTTCCGTGTGGAGCATTTTGTCCCCATGTTTGTGATAATGAGATCTAGTGGGATCCTCTCGCGGGGAACCATGACTATTTGTTCCATGGTGACGGAATTTAAGGCATTTAGAATAAGCGGCTAGAAAGTTAGGCTTGAGTAACGTTCCCAGTGACTATTCGTTCCATTGAAGTCACCCAATATGATGGCAGTGTTTGAGATACATTTATTGTCTCCAGTGCCTCTTGTGGAGTGTATGTTCGTTCCTGAGTTTGAGAGGGTGGCCTGTAGCATGCTACAATTTGTAGAGATAGTTTTGCCTATGGTTAGTTGCACTTGGATGAGCTCTCAAGCTTCTATGTTGACCAACCTAGCATGTGTGGGTTTCCTGGTATGAATATGGATACATCCCTCCTTTGTGGTGTGGTCCGGGTTTTGGGGGCAGGAACGCATGAGGAGTGGGGTAAACCCACATATGGTACATCTCCTAGGAGCCTTGAACCAGGGGCAGTTACAGCACAGACATCGATGTCTCCATATGATGAAGGGCCCCTGCGCGTGCATTTTGAGATTTAGACTCTGGCATTGAGCAGCATTACCCTCAGTTTCTTCCCCATTTTTGTTTTCAGGGTGGTAGGTTTTTGATTTGAGCCTGCCTAAAAAAAGGCAGCATTACCCTAAGAGCCTTAGCCAATATCCGAACCCAGGTGTAGGTTGCAAGCCGCCCGCGGCAGCCGCGGTTTCGTCATGCCATCCCAGGCAGACAGACACTATCATGCCATTACGACACCACACATTAAGCCAATTGTTGAAGCTGGGATCACTTGTTCTATATTGTGGCATCATTCTTGGTGAAGGAAGGATACTGCTCAGGGTCAAGTTTATACTCGCCTGGGCTACATACAATCAGCTGCCTCCCATGTCTCTCTCTTCATGTCATGTCGGGAGGTACATCTCAGGTCGCCACATCGAGCATGTCATATGACTGTGTCATTTGCACTTGCCGTGGTGTGACCAGAGGTCTCTCTATGTGGCGGATTCAGGCGCCTCGATAGGGCAGCTTACTGTGCCCCTCTCCTTGTTCACTGTGGCGAGGACGCCAGTGTCACTGGTGACAGTACTTGTGTTATGTAGTATGTTTGCATTGTATTTGGCCTTAAGGGCTGTGACTGCTTCCTTGTTGCTTTTGGGTGGTGTGTGCTTGTGGGGTTGTGTGTAGTAGCAGAGTCACCTATGGTCTGCTTTGGAGAGTTCTGCTGTTGGCCTAAATTCTTGTGACTGCTTGCAAAGGTGTCTTTCTATCAATAAAGGGAGCAGATGTTTTAATATGCTAGCATGTATTTTCATATTGATTTTGTAATCAATGTTTAATAGTGATATTTGTCTGCATGAGTAATATTTTTTATCTTTATCTAACTTTAGAATTGGGTAGATTAATGTATATTTCCAGGAAAGGAAGAGTTATTATTTAAAGTATATGCATTTAACAATAAGCATAGAGCTTCTTTAGTTAATATTTTTTACATTTCAGGTATAATACCAGTTCTGGGAGCCTTATTTAATTTTAACTTATTAATTTGTGATTTAAGGTAAGTCATTGTAATAGATTAACTTTATTTGATGATCTGTTATTTTTTTCTTGATATATTTGTTAAAGAAGGATTTATCACATTCTGAGGTTTAATCTGTGTTGTGAGTTAATTAACTTAGTTTGTTTTAAAAGCTTCTAAATATGAAACTCTTTTCCTAGTACCTTCTCTTATTTGATTGGATTTAATAATCTTCTTTGTTCTGTTTGCTATTCTCCTTTGTTTTTTAGGATCCGTAGAATAAGAATTTAATTTGATCTTTTCTAAATTAATAATACTTTTATGATGCAATTTATAAATATTTTTTGTTCATCTCATCAAGTTCTCTTTGTAAATGATTTCCTTTTTGTACATCTAACTTTAGTGCATCTATTTTCATTTGTAAATCTAATAAATCCACTGTTTTTTCTTATTAATAAACCAAGATAGAACTCTGCCATACGAGTACGACTTCAAAGAATTCCATACATACATGTCTGAGATATCTGTAAGCTTTATATTTAGAAAAGTTTGTATCTCTTTAATATAAAATTCCTTGGTCTTTGAAATGTGTTATGTATGTTGGAATGCTGGTAATACTTGTACTTTTAGTATTTATTGCCAAATCTAAAGTAATTGCGTTATGATCAGACAAATGACATGTAATTATTTTAACTGTCCAGTTTAGAAGTTCTCTTGAAATGTGTATTCCATCAATTACTGAGTGTCATGATAGTGTGAACGATGAGTAAAAAATAATGAATTTAGCTCGAGCATATTCATTTATATCTTTTAATACTGAACATGTCAAAGTCAATTAATGCCTTGGATGTGGTTGGTTTCCTTTGTCTATTTTTGCATTAGTATCACTATCAGATAATGCACAATTAAAATTACCTGCCAATATTGCCACACTGCATTCAAGTAGATTTAGTAGTTTTTTTTTGTTTTTTGTTTTTACATTAACAATAGCACTTTCATTAAAGTGCGTTAGGTGGTTTTCGATTCGGGCTTTTGAACTTTTGTTCAAAGGTCCTAGATCCATACACAGATGTGTATATGTATGCACATATATGTACGTGTGTGTGTATGTATGTATGTGCGTGTGTGTATATATATATGTATATATATATATATATATATATATATGTGTATATATATATATATATATATATATATATATATATATATATATATATATATATATATATATATATATATATATATATATTTAAAATGCCAGGTTTTGTGATATAAAAGAGACCACAATAAATCATTTCAAAACTTTTTCCACCTTCTGTACAATTCAATTGAAAAACAAACATCTGTTAGGAGAAAAATATAAAAAAATAAACGTTCAATAAGCTGGTTGCATAAATGTGCACACCCTTAAACTAATACTTTGTTGAAGCACCTTTTGATATGTTGAGACAGGTGAAAAAAGGTGAAGCTTTTGAACATTATGAAGAATACAAAATAATATATTGCATATTTTTGTCTTTTAGTTTCTTCCTTTTCTTATCAATAGTTTTCCAACCATTTATGTCAGCTTGTCTCTAATGGAGAAGTGGACTAGTCCATACTATCCACTTGTTCTAAAATGTTTGTTAGAAAGGGTAAAGCAGAATCCAAGGTTTCAAAAGTTTTAATTCCATCTGAAAGAAAAACTTTGTCTAGCTGGGAACAACAGAAATGTTCGTCCCACATAGGGCTATCCCACTATCTGTCTTGTCTTCATTAGTCTTTGTTCCTTCATATGACCCAGCTTGTAAAACTGCATGACCACATGTTCGTGTTTCACTGTTGCAGTCATTGCACTTGGGTTATCCTGCTGGCCGACTACCCGCAGTCGGCCCGAGTTCCAAAGTCTTGGTCCGGCGTCTGTTGCTGTCTCCTCTTCCCTGACATCAGTGCGCCAGGGGTATAAAAGTTTCAACCGATGCCATTTTCTTCAGTCTTTCTTGTCGCGCGGTGCCCGAAGCAAAAGCAGTTCAAGTGCCTGTCAGCCGACCCCTGAGATTTTCAAAATTGAGTTTCAGAACCAAAGTCTTCAATAAAGCTAAGTACCCCATTGGGGGAAACTTTTTCTTGCTCCAGACCAATGTCAGTAAAAGTTAATAATTGTATTTCTTGTGGGAAGCAAATACCTCATAAGGACTTTCACTCTTACTGTATTCCTTGCCTAAGCCCTGACCACGACGTCACTAGTCGGTTTTGTGCTAGATTCAATAAACGCACTCTTAAATGTCGATTTGATTTTGCTGTACATTATTTTGGCCGAAGGTTTAATTACATAATGCCGTCGGAACAACCGGTGACCGGAATTTATAAAAAAACGCAAAGACAAAGAAAAGGACAGGCATCCGAGGTCCAAAACCGATAAAGCCTCTTCTAGCCCATTCACCGGTTCTCAGTGAGGCGCTTTCACAGCCCCTGACACCCGCTACCTCAGAGCCACAGGCTGTAACAGACAGCCACGTGGAGACGCAGAGGCCTGTGGAAATGCAAGGTATTGGGCCTACGGAAACTATACCTTCAGATGGGTCCGGAGCCGCTGAGCAGGCATCTGCTTCTGAGGGTGTTTTCAGACCTTCACAGCTTACAATTAAGCCCACTACAGCAGTAAAGGCAAAGTCAAAAACACCATTAAAGACAAGGAAACAAGTACAGCATTCTCCAGAACAACAGTCATCCATGCCAAAGAAACAGATGCTTAAAATGTCCGAAGACCTAATTACTTTAATCAGGGGTTCCCATCCCCCTCCTGACAAAAGACCTAGGCAAGACACTGATTATGATTCCTCTGACTCCTCTTCTGATCAGAGATACTCTCTCCCTCCCTATGAGGACTCTGATGCAGAAGAGTCCATACCTTCAGCCTCTCTGCCTGAGGATTACTCCTTTGGGGAAACCCTGCACACCAAGAGGGAGTATTTCCATTGGGAGAGCCAGGATTATTCAGAATCCAAGAAAAGGCTCAGAGACTTCCTTTTATTGCCTCAGCACAGGCCCCTGGCTATCCCCCCTGTGCTCGATATTGTTGTTGTTTTTTCTGAATCCAGTCTGTCTCCTGATTCTTTACCCCCTGCACCAGTCAAACCAGACAGGTACTACAGAGTCCCTGACTCTCATAAATTTCTTTACAAAAACCCCGCTGCAGACCCAGAAACAATTTCTCAGGGTCCAAAAGGGGTTAAGGCTTCCACTGCTAAAAATCCTGTCCCCTCGGACAGGGATTCCAGAGCTCTGGACAGATGGGGGAAAAAGTTTACACTTCTGCTGCTTTAGCCGTAAGAGCTATAAACTGTCAGTTTCAAATGCTTAAATACCAACAGTACCTCATGTCATTGTTAAAACAGAAAATGGTTTCAAATATAGAAGGTCCTGACAGTAAGGAAATGCAGGATTTATTGCATGCAGTTGAACAAGTGGGAAAGCATACTCTGCAATGTGGTTTGGATTCATTGGAGGCTTCTTGTAGAGCCGCAGTTGCAGGCTCTGTTATTCGAAGGCATGCTTGGTTGAAAGAACAAAGTTTACCTGACCATGTTAAAGTAAAATTATTGGATGCTCCATTACAGCATGATACTTTGTTTGGTGTTAAGGCAAAAGAGGTGTTGAAGAAAATGGAGGATAAAGCAAAGTCAATGCAGACAGTGAACGATTTCTTAAAGGTTCAACCACCTAGATTTAGCATAAACTGGCCTTCAAAAAATTGGTCCTTTCCAGTGTCAGACAGGCCACAAAGAGGCAGATACAGACTCCCAAGAGGCGGATCTCAGCCCCAAGACTCCTACCGACCTAAACCAATGGGGTGCTTCAGCCAACAAGGGAGGGGAAGACAAATCACAACCTTATAGAAAACAGTCCCATTGACTTCCCTCTGCAAATGCCAAGCACTTACCTCTTGACAGCACCCCTAGGGGGAAAGCTAGCACTTTTCTCAAAAAATTGGCATATGATCACCCAGGACCAATGGGTGCTGAATATTGTTTCTCAGGGTTACAGGTTCCACTTCCACACGCTTCCAACACCAAAAGGTATGCCAGACCTGCCATAAAACCAATGGGCAGAGGCACAAAACAGATTGCTGCTCTTATGGACATGGGAGCTATTCAAAAGTTCCCACAGTTCCACAGAACAGGGACAAGGATTTTATTCAAGACTTTTCTTAGTACCCAGAAAGGACAAAGCCTGGAGACCAATACTGGACCTGTCAATCCTAAATACTTTCCTGGATGTTCCAAAATTCAAAATGTTAACACTACATCAACTTCTTCCCATGCTGGGCAAGAAGGCTTGGCTAGTTACTTTGGACCTCAAGGAGGCATACCTGCATGTCCCAATCAGACAATCTTGCAGAAGATACCTCAGATTCATAGCAGGCTCAATGCATTACCAATTCTCTGCACTGCCCTTTGGCTTATCTACTGCGCCCAGGGTCTTCACAAAATGCCTGGCACCAGTAATTGCATTTTGCAGACAAAAAGGAATTCAAATATATCCCTACTTGGACGACTGCCTTATTCAAGCAGAGCGCAAGGACATTCTTCTAAAGCATCTGGTGTTTGTAAAAAGATTGCTAATTTGCCTAGGGTACACAGTAAACGAAAAGAAATCAAAACTACTGCCCTCTCGAGATAATATTCCTGGGTGCAAGCTTAAATGCAACTGCCCCAGATGGCTTATCTCACGCCAGACAAACAAAGGCAACTGACTTATTACTTTCAAATGATGGCAACAAAAACCCAGGTTCCTGCAAGAAAAGTTCTGCAGGCCCTGGGCTTCATGGCATCCTGCATTCTACTAATTCCATATGCAAAACTGCATATGAGGAAACGACAATGGTATCTAAAACATGTTTGGACTGCATTGTCACAGCCTGGAGACAATCATAACTTTAATTCCCTGTCTACAACAGGAGTTTTGATGGTGGGCCCAGGCCTGTCACCACAAGGGACAGCCTTCCCTTTACCCACAGCCAGGCAGACAATGACAACGGATGCATCGGATTATGCCTGGGGGGCACATTTGTCAGGAAAATGTATTCAGGCCACGTGGCCCAAGGAACAAATGCATCTTCACATCAGTCAAAAAGAGATGCTAGCTGTACAGAATCCCCTGACACCTTTCAACGACCTACTGCATCCAGGACAACTATTAATAAAGACTGACAATACCACAGTTATGTGGTACATAAGCAAGGGGGCACACATTCCTACCCCATATGCAGGCAAGCTATGACTTTGTGGAACACAGCACTGACCTATCAAGTAAATCTGCAGGCACAATTCCTGCCAGGAACAAAAAATACACTGGCAGACGAACTAAGCAGAAATCTCATGGATCCTCATGAATGGAAACTAAATCCACAGGTGTTCAGCATGATAACAAGGAAATGGGGACGCCCAGACATAGATCTTTTTGCCTCCCCTCACAATTACCAAATACAGAAATTCTGCACAAGAACTTATCACTCTCAAGCATGGAAAGTGGATGCTCTATCATTCAGCTGGAAAGGCCTGACTGTCTATACCTTCCCTCCGATGCCTCTCCCTACCAAGGTACTCCTAAAAGTCAGACAAGAAAGGCCAAAAATGATCCTGATTGCCCCAGGCTGGCCACACCAGCACTGGGTACCCAATCCTAAAGAGCTTGTCCTCTACCTCAAATCCCTCATTTTCTGACACAACAAAACAATCAGATTCTGCACGGTCAACTCAGAACCTTAAATTTGGCAGCATGGCAGATAATGTAGCCACTCAGACTGCACCTCTCTCTAAAGCTGTTATGGATGTCATCTTAGAAGCCAGGAGGCCCAGCACTAGGAAATGTTATGCAGAAAAATGGAAGAGATTCTGTGCTTGGAACCAGGCACAAGGGCTCGAGCCACTTGTCCGTAATATTCCTCAGATTTTACAATACCTAACTGAGATGCTGGGCAAAGGCCTATCTTTCTCATCAATTTAAAATCCATGCCTCTGCCATTTCAGCTCATTACAATACGGAGCCTCCTATTTTTTCACATCCTCTACTACGACAGTACTTCAAAGGGGCAAAAAATATAAGACCACCAAGGAGAGCACCAGTACCAACTTGGAATCTCAGTTTTGTTTTAGAAAAACTCACACTGCCTCCTTTTGAACCAGCCAGTACAGCTGACCTAAAATTCTTATCATGGAAAACTGCTCTGCTCCTAGCAGTAAATTCTGCAAGAACAGTCTGAGGTACAGGCATTAATGGCTGTGGAGCCTTTCATCATTTTTCATCAGGACAGGGTCTGTCTGAGGACAAACTCAACATTCATGCCAAAAGTGATCTCCAATGTGGCCTTGAACCAAACCATTCATTTACCTACTTTCTACCCAAATCCCCAGAATAAAGGGGAGAGACTTCTGCACTCTTTGGATATACACAGACAGCTACGATTCTACTTGGACAAAACAAAAGCTTTCAGAAAAACTGAGCAACTGTTTGTAGCCTATGCTGCAGGATCACAAGGAAAGCCTATTACAAAGCAGACAATTTCAAAATGGATAGGCCATTGCATCCGCTTCTGTTGTGCACAACATGGCAAATCAGTGCCTAAGGGCATTAGGCCTCATTCTACCAGAGCAGCAGCCACTTCAGCTTTTCTCAGAGGAGTACCAACCAAAGACATTTTAGAAGCTGCAACTTGGGAGCTCAGTGCACACTTTAACCAAGCACTACCACTTACCTCTCTACTCTAAATCCAGAGCAGGCTTTGCCACTGCAGTTCTGCAGGGCCTGGTAGCCTCTCCAAATCCAATTTAGACCCAGCCACCCAACCTCAGCTTTGGGATTCTACCCAAGTGTAATGACTGCAACAGTGAAACACAATGAACATAGTACAGTTGTGTACCTACCATAAATGTAGATGTTAGTGTATTCACTGTTGCAGTCCATGTTACCCACCCACTATCCCCCTTTTCATTGCTGGGACTTCTCTGTACCTCTCAACTCTATACAACTTATGTAGTGTATTTGCTTGTAGATGAAGGAAATATTTATAATGATATATGCATTTTTTTTGGCATAATTTTATCTTTCCAGCCTTCCTATCTGGGGGCACCTGACACCTGGGGCAAGTAAAACTGAAGAAAATGGCGTAATTTGCAACTTTTATACCCCTGGCGCACTGAAGTCAGGGAAGAGGCAACAGCAACCGGTGCCGGACCAAGACTTTGGAACTTGGGCTGACTGCGGGTCACCTGCCAGCAGGATAACCCAAGTGTAATGACTGCAACAGTGAATACACTCTAACAGCTACATTTATGGTAGGTATACAACTGTACTTTTTGGTCTTTCAGAAGTGACTCGCCTTGTAAAGCTACATGATTTATGTACCTCATATATATGGTTAAAAAAAATATTTCTCTATGCCTGAAACATGCATGTTTATATTGTATTCTGTTATATTTTGCTATAATATCTTTAAGCTCATTTACATATTGTTAGCAATGTATTACTTAAACTAAGTTTACTGCTTGTACCATAATGATGATCTTTTTGTTGAGCTTTTCTCCCCGCGTCTCCCAGTCAGACACTACCTGGTTAACAAATGTAAATAACAAATACTTTAATTTGATTCTTTTTCAATTCTTTTATTAAGGGAATAAATTATTTCCTTGGTGGTAGTCTCCAGAAGAATAGTCATGGTCAGATCCTGTTAATATTGTCATTTAAATTTTACTGGTGAATTTGACCAGGCAGTTTAAAGAACTAATTCTTTATCTTGACAAGAGAAAAGTCTTACTGTAATGTATCTCTGTTTAATATCTACCATGTTGGATGACAAAGGAACCACCAGTGATCTGTGAGCTCTTTCAATGCCAAAAGAAAGAGACACTGATTAATTTTAAAATGTTATTCCTATCACCTTCAGTCTTTTCAGGCAGACCACAAATGCACAGATTGTTCCTTCTGGGTCAGTTTTCAAGATTATGTAATTCGTTGAGCAGTGAAGTATTTTAAGTAAAAATTCTACCTGATGTTCTTCTGACACACTGCCTTCTGCATCATTTAATGTTTCTTTCATGCTGGCAGTTTGGGCTTTCTGAAGTAACCATCTCCTGTAGCTGTTCCATTTGTTTTTACATTCTTCTTTGAAAGTATCAAGCTTGTCCATTTTGTCCATCTTTATTGGTGGATCTTGAATGCTGTTAAGTAAGGATTGTAACTCCGTCTGTAAAGTTGAGCCCTGAGAATTATTCTTAGAGTAGCTCATGTTCAAGCAGTGACGGAGCCATTTCTGCTTATAAGTGACAGAATTTTGAAATGTTAAGTTCCAAATATAGATGTAGACTTTCAAACTTCTTCGTAGAAGATGAACTCAGAAATTGGTATGTTCATGACCTCAGATATTTAGTAATTCCTGTCAGAAATATAATTTGGATAGCAGAGCTAAGAAACTGTGCTGTTAGCTTGCATCTTGGTCATGCCCCTTACCTCTTTAAGTTCTCTTGATGTTCCACTTTTCCCTTTAACTTGTACATTTGATCATATGTATATATTATTTATTTTACCAGTGGCCCATTTTCAGTAGAGGCCTGGGGAAAAAAGCTCCATTACAAAAAATTACAAATTAAAGTACAGCTGAAGTATTATAACAAAAAAAAGTTTTTACAAGTGAAATATTGTAAGCAAAGAAAAATTACATTATATTCAGTTACAAGCGTGTATATATAAGGTGATTAAGCAATACATATTCAAGACATAAATTAAGATGCAACAGTAGTAGGCAGGTTAACAGTACAGTAGAGGGACCACCAGCTTGAAGGAACACATTAACATTGACTTCCAAAAAGGAAGAATGGGTGGAAGCTGGATATAGTTAGAAAGATTAACTATAAGAGAGAGGCATAGTATGAAAATGTTAAAGTAAAGAGAGATTATTTTATCAGCTAGTATTGTGCATGAACAGAACCAGTTATTGGTGAGGTGTTCCTTTAGTAGATTGAATTTGGAAGTTTTCTGTTATTGAGTATTGTTTGGGGTATGGAATTCCAGGAATTACATATTTGGTTTGTGAACAGGGAATCCCTGTAGCTGTTGTTGGATTTGATTACTTTTGGTAGGACTTTATTGGTAGATCTTGGGAATCTACTGCTGGAGTGGGGCTGAACAAGGTGTTTGAGAGCAGGGCAGTTGTATGGGTGATGGAAGATTATCAGTGAAGATTAATTGGTTGGAGGTGAGGAGATTAGGGAGTTCAAGCCATTTTAGTTGGTGCAGTGCTGTACAATGGTGTGATCTATAAGGGAGGTTTGACGTAAATTTAGCTGTTGTGTTATAACACGACTAAGTTTATTTCAGTCAGTTTTTTGGAGCCTCATGAATATTGATGAGGAGTATAGCAGGGTGGAGAGCAAATGAGTCCTAGATATGGGAATTTTTGGTGGAGTCTGTCAGGAAAGGCTTGAATAACTTAATGGGTACCTTTTTGATAGTTATAGCTATGTGTTTGTCTAACCTAAGATTGTTGCCAATCGTAACCACAAGGAGCTTAGTGTATTCTACCAGTTCAATTCTAGTTTTATTGGAGAAATAGGTGAATGGTGGAGTGGATCACATGTTTTGTTACTGGTGAAGAACAAACGTTTTTAGGATTAAGAACAAGTTGCGAGTCCGAGCTAATTTTCAATGTCACTAAAGGACTTCTGGGTTGTTTGTAGGAGTACTGGAATTGAGGGAGCTGAACATATAAGGGTGGGGTCCTCTGCATATTGAACAATGGTTGCATGCTAAGTGGCTGAGAAGAGTTTATTGGTGAAAATAGTGAAAAGTAGTGGTCTGAGTATTCATCCTTGAGGCACAGTGACGGTTAAAAGGGTAGAGAGTTTGCCACTTAACTGCCTTTTGGCGGTCAGATAAATAGTAAATGGCTAAGAAACCAGGAGAGGGCTGGTTGGAAAAGGTTTAATGAAGCTAGGTTGTTGAGTAGTTTCTGATGGAAGGCTGTGTCAAAAGCTTTTGACATATCAAGAAAGATAGAGACGTGGAGATCTTTATTTCTAAGCTGGTTGATTGAATTAGTAAAGCCAACAAGTGGAGTAGTGGTGCTATACTTTGGCCTAAAACCGTGTTGGGACACAGATAAGAGGTTGCTGTGTAGCAGATGCTAGTCAAGTAGTTGTGTGGATACATTTTTTAATAGGGGGGAGAATGGCTATTGGCCTGTAGTTAGTGAATTCAGTAGATGTTCCACCTTTATGCAGGGGGATCATATTAGAGATTTTCCAGAGTTTTGGGATATATTGCTTGGCAATTGGTTGATTAGGATAGAAATGGGGAGGGCAATGACATCTGATGCTGTTTAAAGACATTCATTGGGAAGCTGGTCTGCAGCGAGGGATGAGGGCTTTAGTCTGGAAAGAAGCTTCTTTATAGTGTTTTGTACAAGTTTAAATGAGAAAGAATTGAGGTTATCTGTGTAGGTAAGGATAAAGGGGTAGAACTGTTTCTTACATAAGATAGGGGTAGAACTGTTTCTTACAAGAGATAGGATCGAATAGACAAAGTGAAATTTAAATTGGGGGGGCAGTACTGTTGCAGTTGGGGCGGCCGCATTGGTGCAGTGGTTAGCTTTGCCACCTCACAAGAGGTTCTCTGGTTCGATCCTTGGCTGGCGTGCCTTCTGTGCAGAGTCTGCATGTCCTCTCTGTGGTCACATGGGTTTCCTCTGGGTGCTCTGGTTTCCTTCAACATCCCAAAGCCATGGTGTAGGTGAATTGGATACTCTAAAGTGGCCCTAGGTGTGAGTGCGTGTGTGTGTGTGCCTTCCGTGGAAGGTTGGGCGCTGGGCTGGCAACTCGACACGGTAAAACTCCACTGCCAATCATGAGCAGACAGGTGATCCGCTGTGGTGACCCCTAACCGGGAAAAGCCGAAAGAAAAAGACTGTTGGTGGAGTTGGCTGTGTTTGAGCTGGGGTAATGACCTGGCCTGGTTTAAGTAATAAGTTGATGGTTTGCCAGAATTTCTGGGGGTTATTTTGGTGCTTTTCTTGTATACTTGTGTAGTAAATCTTTTTGTCATGTTTAATTTGTTTTTTGGCAAGGTTATGCATTTCACAATAGTTAAGTGCAGTTGCGTTTTTGGTGTTTCGATAATGGGACCAGGCTCTAGCTCTTTGTTTAAGGAGCTTCTTGGTCTCATTAGTGAGCCATGATATATGTTTGGATTTGGTGCAGATGTTTCTTAGGGGAGCTAGATTATTTAGAATATTGTTGAATTGCTCATTGAAATGTTGAACAGCCAAGTCTAGGTGGAGGTGTTTTGGAGAGGACTAGTCACATTTTTGCAGGAGGGTTTTAAAGATTTCTGGTGGAGTTTTTTTTTTTTTGTTTTTTTCAGTGTACATATTTATATACAATGTTTTTAGGAGGACAGATAGATTTACTAATCAGGTAGGTGTGTAGGTGATCACTTAGCTGTCTGGGAGACAACTGGATTGATAGCAGAGGGAAGGTTTATTTATGAGGGTCCATTCCATTGCTTTTTACTGTGCTTGTCAATCCTGGTAGGGGATGTTATTTGCCAGAATCCGTGGAGGTTAATAAAATTGGATGGATTATCAGAGGTGCAGGTTGACCAGTCTAGGTTAAAGTCCACCATAATTATGGTTTCCTGATTTGTATGTCGAAGAACAACAGCAAAGGAGCTCGTCAATAGAGATTGGGTTGTTGCTAGGTGGTGTGTGAATAGCTGTGATGATGTATTTGTTAAGAGTGAGATGATCTGGAGGCAAGGGATTAACATTTTAAGAATTCTTGGGGTCTGGGTGGTTACTTGTTGGTCGTTCTAATTTGAGATCATCTTTGTAAATTATGGCTATGCCACCACTCTGCTTATGAGTCCTGTCAAGCCATTGGATGTTGACCCATGGGATAGTATCGCTGTATCATGTATGTGTGGTTTTAGCTAGGTTTTGGTACTTAATCAGTACAGGTTCGCATTCTGCCTATTACTGTGTTACATGTGATTGTCTGTTTTGTAAACCTGAATGCAAAAAATGCTGCAGTTTTGTCCTTGTATTTATGATATGGAACTGCTCTTCCCAGGCCCATACTGAAAATGAGCTTTGGCCCAGTTAGGCCATCCTGATGAACAAATAGAAATTAAATGGTTATTACATTCTTAGATGCTTATAAAGCACAGACCTTCAAAGTGTTCCTTTACCCATACCATGAAAAATGATCAAAACCAGACCATCCACTCGTCTAAAGCTTGATCTTAAGCTTGCCACAGAAGCCAGCACTTCATCCTGGCCACTTGTAAACAGTATACAATGAAGATTAAAACATGTTTTGATGATTACAACGTGGCCATATTAGAAGGTGGCCAGTGTATAGGTTGGTAGGATGGTCCCTTACACAATCCCAGATAACCTCTAGAGAGGGTAGAGAAGGAGGCAAGATGCCAGATTTGTCCAAGGCCTGGTGCTTAAGCTCTTGCTGGTCTGTAAATGATCAAAAAAAGATTGGCAAAATGCTACCCTGGTACCTTTTCATGGCATTGAATTGTGTGTTTGAATAAATAGATGACCATTTTGTGCAAATATGGGCTGTTAAATCCCTAGGGCATTCCTTAAGGTTAAGCTCTAATTTGGGGTAGGTTTATTTGCCCCCTTTCCTTCCCCCCTGTTAGTCACCAGTGAGGGTTGAGCAGGCCATTATCTTTGCACCCACCTTTGCAGACCTGTGTGACAACTTGGACATTTACAGGCAAATGACCAGCTGTGAGTGAACAGTCTGCAAGTCTCACTTTGATTCTCGTTCAGATCCCTGAGCATTTTTCCACTTTCCCCTTTTCAGTACCATCTGACCCCTTTCTCTTTCCCTTTTAATAGTGGTGCTTTACTCCCACCAATTTGTGTCTCAACCTCCCCTGTATGTTGGTTGCACAGGTCAGCACATTAGGATGCTAGATCAAAATTAATTTTTACAGGGAGCTCAGAAAGGAATTTTGAGGTTATTGTCTTAGATTCAAGCAGAGGTAAATGTTTCTGTTCTCGGTATTACTTCTCTGCAGGATCCCATCATTGAGAAAACCTGATATCTTATGTGATCATTTATAAAATAGCCAGTGACTCTTCATTCTTTCATTCTTCTTCTCAGAAAATAATTGGCAGGTATTTTGGGAAGAAGGAAAATAAGCCTTGGGACATCTCGCTCCTGGTCTTTGTTCTTAGATATGTCCTTTTTTGTAACCTAGGAGTACTTCAGATACTGGGCCTTTTGCCCCTTTGCTTAGAACTCGCTGGCTGAATATAATGCCTGCAGTAGCAGACGACTCTGTTCTCCATCTGTCATCCATCAAATAGAGATGAGACACAGCAAACACCTCTTCAGTCCCAGCATTAGATCTTGCTTCCACTGTATAGAGAGAGAAATTTTTTTAAATGAGAAACCTCTTTATTAAATTATTACTTATGACAAAAACAATCCTACATTTATATAAGTGAAAACAAACCATATTGACATAATTTTAGTTGCAGACGTTATACTTCACTTAGTCTATCCGGTCATTGTCAGTCAGATATTGCATAGCTTGTTTAAATCCTGCCTTATTTTAAACCTTATTTCTCCTCCAAAACGTTGTTCTGCATGTCACAATTCACACTTTTTCTATGTAATTTTATCCTACCCTTTTCTAAAGATCCCAATTCCAGTTTTACATCAGTTTCTATATTCACTTCTTCTAGTACAGTTTGTTTAGACTTTGATTTCCATTTTCTAGTAGTTGCTTTTTTGGCAGCTACCATCTTTAAACTTGGCAAGGTCTTACTTTGTCTAGGCAGTTCTGTTTCTGTATCATAGCTCAAAAAAATAAATTTTCTTATTTACACAAATTTGCTTACCCAGTACAGTAAAGTCTCACTTAACCAGCACCCATGAGGATTGGTAGATGCCAGTTAAGTGTGTGTTTCGATTGCTTGAGAAATGCTTTGCGATTTTTGATTGGCTCATATGCCACCTTACAAGCCCATCAAAAATAGCAAAGCAGAGCCTCTTCTGTTCAATACGGAACTGCGGGCTGTTCTCAGTTGAACAGAAGAGGTTCCACTTTGCCATTTTCGATTGGCTCGTATACTGGTAAAACGGAGCCTCTTCTGTTCAATACGGAACAACGAGCTGTTCCACATTGAACAGAAGAGGCTCTCCTTTGGGATTTTTGACTCTTATTTGATTGACTCGTATGCTGGCATACGATACGAGCCAATGAAATGCCGGTTGCTTGAGTACCGGGTAACTGGGATTTTACTGCATCTCTGACAGAGCAGTCTGTAGAGAAAATCTGCCAACTCATTACACTCCCAGAAGAATGTTCCCAGTTACCTCTTTTCCCTATCGCACCTCCAGAATTTGCTGTCTACCTGAGGAGAAATTCTTTAGAGTACTTGGGTTATAAAAATACCTATGTAAACACGTCTTCCCAAGCAAAGATCCTAAATCTTCTAGAATTTGTTGCATATTTGGGAGGCTTACATATACCCCCATTTATTCTTTTTGTAAATTGCTTATCCAATCTCTTTTCAATCCTTTCTAACCTCCTCTGATTCTTATGTTCACCATGCATTATTTTATATGCTCTACTAATTATTCCTTTTTAATAGCAGCTTCTGTTCTAGAGTCTACTAAAAAAAAACAGTGCTGATCATTTGCTTAGGATCCCCTATTTCTTTCTTTTTACCTATTCTCTGATATCAGTCCTTGATAGGAAAGGCAGTCTGTAGCCTGCAGTCCATGTAAATTCTTGGCCTCTTCCCATTCTTTTACCTTTCCCTGGTCTATTTGTTACTCATACCTTTGTTCTTTTGCCAGTTTTCTCCAATAAATTCCAAACATCTCTTACCTATTGTCTGTATCCCTAATTGCAGTCATCCCTATTGGCAGAATCTCCTTTCTCCATTCCCGTGTTTGCTTAATTCTTAAATAATTTCTGCAACTTTATGAATATAATGTTCGGTGTGGTTATTGTTCTCCTTAAGGATCTGCATCCAAAATCCCAATCTCTCCTTGTTTCTTGAACTTCCACCCGGTTTCATCATCCATTGCTACTTTGAATTATAGGATGTTCATCGTGTTACACTGCTGCAGTCATTACACTTGGGTTATCCTGCCATCAGGCGGTTCCCCAGTCGGCCTGAGTTCCAAAGTCTTGGTCCAACGTTGGTTGCTGTCATCTCCTCCCTGACGTCCGTGCGACAGGGGTATATAAGTTGCAGCCAACGCCATTTTCTTCAGTCTTTTTTGCTGCGCAGTGCCCAAAGCAAAAGCAGTTTGCAAGTGCCGGTCGGCCGACTCCTGAGATTTTCATTCCAAATCCAGAACCGAAGTCTTCTACAAAGCTAAGTACCCCACTGGGGAAACTTTTTCTTGCCTCAGACCGATGTCAGTAAAAGTTAATAACTGTATTTCTTGTGGGAAGCAAATACCTCATAAGGATTTCCATTCTTATTGTACCCCATGCCTAGGCCCAGGCCACAATGTCACTGGCTGTCGGTTTTGTGCTAGGTTTAACAAGCGCACTATTAAACATCTGTTTGATTTTGCCCGACATTATTTTGGCAGAAAATTCAATTACACCATGCTGTCGGAACTTCCGACTAATGGAATACATAAAAAGCGCAAAGACAAGGATAGGCATCAGAGGCCCAAAACTGACGAAGCCTCTTCTAGGCCAGTCGCCGGTTCTCCGGTTTTCAGTGAGGCGCCTTCGCAGCCCCTGATGACCGCTTCTGTAGAACCACAAGCCGCCACGTGGAGATGGCTGGGCCTTTGGACGCACAAGATTTTCAGCCTACCGAAACTAACCCTTCAGAGGGATCCGGAGTAGCTGAACAACCCGCAGCTTCAGAGGGTGTTTTCAGACCTACTCAGTTAAGCATTAAATCTTCTGCCAAGTCTAAACCTCCTTTAAAAACAAAGAAACAAATACAGCATTCTCCAGGACAGGCCTCCATGCCCAAGAAACAAATGCTCAAAATGGCCGAAGACCTAATCACTCTGATAGGGGGTCCCATCCCCGTCCTGATAAAAGGCCTAGACAGGATGCAGACTATGACTCATCCGACCAGGTATCCATCTCTTCAGATTCATCCGCAGACCTAGGATACTCTTTACCCCATTATGAGGATTCTGATGCTGAGGAATCACTTCCATCAGCCTCTCTGCCTGAGGGCTACTCCTTTGGGGAAACCTTATGTACCATGAGGGCGCTACTCAGAATCTAAGAAAAGGCTCAGAGACTTCCTTTTATTACCTCAACACAGACCCCTTGCTATTCCGCCAGTGTTAGATGTTGTGGATGATGTGTATACTGAATCCAGCTTAAATCCTGATTCTTTACCTCCAGCCCCAGTTAAGCCTGACAGATACTACAGAGTCCCTGACTCACAGATTTCTTTATAAAAGCCCTGTTGCTGACCCTGAAACTATTTCTCAGGGACCCAAAGAGGTTAAGGCCTCATCAGCAAAGAATCCAGTCCCCTCTGACAGAGATTCCAGAGCATTAGACAGATGGGGAAAGAAAGTATATACGTCTGCAACTTTAGCAATGGGGGCCTTAAATTGCCAGTTTCACATGCTAAAACATCCGCAATTTTTGATGTCTCAGTTGAAACAAAAAATGCTTCCAGGTTCAGATCCTCCTAATTTTAAGGAAATGCAGGATTTATTGCATGCAGCTGAACAAGTGGGAAAACATACTTTGCAATGTCGTTTTGATTCTTTAGAGGCCTCCTGTAGAGCAGCAGTTACAGGTTCTGTCATTAGAAGACATGCTTGGTTAAGAGAACATACGTTACCAGAACATGTTAAAGCAAAACTGTTGGATGCAGCTTTGCAGCAGGATGTGTTATTTGGAGTTAAGGCAGAAGAGGTATTAAAGAAAATGGAGGATAAGGCAAAATCTATGCAAACGGTGAAGGTTCAGCCTCCTCGATTTAGCAGAAATTGGCCAACAAAGAATTGGTCCTTTCCAGTTACAGACAGACCTCAAAGGGGCAGATACAGATGTCCAAGAGGTAGAGGTCAACCACAAGGTCCTTACAGGCCTCGACAATGAGGTGCATCATGCCAGAAAGAAGGGGAAGACAGGCCCCAACCATATAAAAACAGCCCCAATGACTTCCCACTACAGCTGCCAAACAGCTCTATTGGCAGCCCCCTTGGAAGGAAAACTGGCACTTTTCTATCACAATTGGCATATAATCACCAAAGACATATGGTTTCTCAACATTGTATCTCAAGGTTACAGGTTCCACTTTCAAACTCTGCCAAGGTTAAAAGGAATGCCAAATCTGCCACCAAATCAATGGGCAGAGGCTCGGAAACAAATTACAGCACTCATGGACATGAGAGCTATTAAAAAGGTACCACCACAGGAGCAAGGACAAGGATTTTACTCAAGACTCTTTCTGGTTCCCAGAAAGGACAAAGCCTGGAGGCCCATTCTGGATCTTTATTTAAACACTTACCTGGATGTTCCGAAATTCAAAATGTTGACACTACAGCAGCTTCTTCCCATGCTGGGCAAGACAGCTTGACTCGTAACCTTGTACCTCAAGGAGGCATACTTGCATGTCCCTATCAGACAAAACTGCAGAAGATACCTCAGATTCATAGCTGGTTCAATGCATATCAATTCTCTGCACTGCCCTTTGTGAAGACCCTGGGCGCAGTAGATAAGCCAAAGTGCCTTGCACCAGTAATTGCATTTTGCAGACAGAAAGGAATTCAAATTTATCCGTACCTGGACGACTGCTTGATTCAAGCAGAGAGCAAGGACGTTCTTCTAAAGCATTTGGCGTTTGTAAAAAAGTTATTACGTTGCCTAGGGTACACGGTAAACGAAAAGAAATCAAAACTAGTGCCCTCAAGAGATAATATTCCTTGGTGCCAGCTTGAATACAACGGCCCAGATGGCTTATCTCACGCCAGACAAACAAGGACAAACTGACTCAATATTTTTAACTGATGGCAACAAGAACCCATCTCCCTGCAAGAAAAATTCTGCAGGCCTTGGGTTACATGGCATCTTGCATACTACTAATTCCATATGCCAGACTGCATATGAGGAAACTACAATGGTACCTAAAGAGTGTCTGGTCTCAACACTGTCAAAGTTTGGAAACAGTTATACCACTAATTCCTTGCCTTCAACAGGAGTTTCGATGGTGGGCTCAAGCTTGTCACCTCAACAAGGGACAGCCTTCTACTCAACCCACAGCCAGGCAAACACTGACAACAGATGCATCAGATTACGCCTGGGGAGCACACATGGCAGGAAAATGTATTCGGGGCAAGTGGCTCGCAGAACAAAGGCATCATCACATCAATCAAAAAGAGATGTCAGCTGTACAAAATGCCCTTATAGCCTTCAAGGACCTGCTGCATCCAGGGCAACTACTAATAAAGACTGACAACACCACAGTTATGTGGTACGTAAAGAAGCAAGGGGGCACTCACTCTTAACCCCTCTGCAGACAACCCATGACCTTGTGGAATACAGCTGTAAACTATCAAGTTCATCTGCAAGCGCAATTCCTGCCAGGAGAGAAAAACATTCTGGCAGACGACTTAAGCAGAGACATCATGGATCCCCACGAATGTGATTTGAATCCACAAATATTCAGAATGATAACACAAAAATGGTGGAGCCCCCGGACATAGATCTGTTTGCATCCCCAATGAACTGCCAGCTACAGAAATTCTGCACACGGACTTACCATCCACATGCATGGAAAGTGGATGCCCTCTCATTTAGCTGGAAAAACCTACAAGTATATGCTTTCCCACCACTACGTCTCCTTCCAAAGGTACTCATAAAAGCCAGGCAAGAAGAGCCAAAGATGATCCTGATTGCACCAGACTGGCCACGCCAGCACTGGTACCCAATCTTAAAGAACTTAGCACAAGGACCACCCTGGATTTTGCCGCAAATCCCACATCTGCTGACTCAGCACAACAATCCGATACTTCACAGCCAGCTAAAGACTTTAAACCTGGCTGCATGGAAGATTCCTTAGTCAAGCAAGCAATGCCTCTCTCCAAAGCTGTTATGGATGTCATTCTGGAGGCCAGAAGGCCTAGTACCAGGAAAGCCTATTCGGATAAATGGAAGAGATTCTGTGCCTGGAACCAGGCTCACAGCCTTGACCCTCTTGTCCCAAATATTCCTCAGATACTACAATATTTAACTGAGATGCTGGACAAAGGCCTCTCCTTTTCATCCGTCAAGATCCACGCCTCTGCCATTTCTGCTCATTACAACACTGATCCACCAATTTTCTTTAATCCTTTGTTAAAACAGTACCTCAGAGGGGCTAAAAAGACTGCCCCGTAGAGCACTTACTCCAACTTGGGATCTCAACTTCGTGTTGGAAAAATTAACTTTACCTCCTTTTGAGCCAGCTAACACAGCAGATTTAAAATATATCTATTTGGAAACTGCTGTGCTCCTGGCAATAACAGCATGAAGAGTTTCAGAATTACAGGCACTAATGGCAGTGGAACCTTTCATCATTTTCCACCAAGACAGGGCATCTTTAAGAACTAACCCTACGTTTATGCCAAAGGTGGTATCAAGTGTGGCTCTAAACCAAACTATTCACTCGCCAACTTTTTATCCAAATCCACAGAATAAAGGGGAGAGACTACTACATTCTTTGGACATACTACATTCTTTGGACATACACAGGCAGTTACGCTTCTACTTGGACAAAACCAAAGCTTTCAGAAAATCTGAACAACTATTGGTAGCATATGCTGCAGGAGCACAGGGAAAAGCCGTTTCAAAACAGACTATTTCAAAATGGATAGGACACTGTATACGTTTCTGCTATACACACTATGGGAAACCTGTACCTAACAGCATTAGATCTCACTCCACCAGGGCAACAGCCACTTCAACTGCCTACCTCAGAGGAGTACCTACCAAGGACATTTTGGAAGCGGCAACTTGGGAGTTCTAGCAGAAATTGGCCAACAAAGAATTGGTCCTTTCCAGTTACAGACAGACCTCAAAGGGGCAGATACAGATGTCCAAGAGGTAGAGGTCAACCACAAGGTCCTTACAGGCCTCGACAATGGGGTGCATCATGCCAGAAAGAAGGGGAAGACAGGCCCCAATCATATAAAAACAGCCCCAATGACTTCCCACTACAGCTGCCAAACAGCTCTATTGGCAGCCCCTTGGGAGGAAAACTGGCACTTTTCTATCACAATTGGCATATGATCACCAAAGACATATGGTTTCTCAACATTGTATCTCAAGGTTACAGGTTCCACTTTCACACTTTGCCAAGGTTAAAAGGAATGCCAAATCTGCCACCAAATCAATGGGCAGAGGCTCAAAAACAAATTACAGCACTCATGGACATGACAGCTATTCAAAAGGTACCACCACAGGAGCAAGGACAAGGATTTTACTCAAGACTCTTTCTGGTTCCCAGAAAGGACAAAGCCTGGAGGCCCATTCTGGATCTTTCTTCTCTAAACACTTACCTGGATGTTCCGAAATTCAAAATGTTGACACTACAGCAGCTTCTTCCCATGCTGGGCAAGACAGCTTGGCTCATAACCTTGGACCTCAAGGGGGCATACCTGCATGTCCCTATCAGACAAAACTGCAGAAGATACCTCAGATTCATAGCTGGTTCAATGCACTATCAATTCTCTGCACTGCCCTTTGGCTTGTCTACTGCGCAGTAGATAAGCACAAAGTGCCTGGCACCAGTAATTGCATTTTGCAGACAGAAAGGAATTCAAATTTATCCATATCTGGAAGACTGCCTGATTCAAGCAGAGAGCAAGGACATTCTTCTAAAGCATCTGGCGTTTGTAAAAAAGTTAAGTTGCCTAGGGTACACAATGAACAAAAAGAAATCAAAACTAGTGCCCTCACAAGAGATGATATTCCTTGGTGCCGGCTTGAATACAACGGCCCAGATGGCTTATCTCACGCCAGACAAACAAGGACAACTGACTCAATATTTTCAATTGATGGCAACAAGAACCCATCTCTCTGCAAGAAAAATTCTGCAGGCCTTGGGTTACATGGCATCTTGCATACTACTAATTCCATATGCCAGACTGCATATGAGGAAACTACAATGGTACCCAAAGAGTGTCTAGTCTCAACACTGTCAAAGTTTGGAAACTGTTATACCACTAATTCCTTGCCTTCAACAGGAGTTTCGATGGTGGGCTCAAGCTTGTCACCTCAACAAGGGACAGCCTTTTACTCAACCCACAGCCAGGCAAACACTGACAACAGATGCATCGGATTACGCCTGGGGGCACACATGGCAGGAAAATGTATTCAGGGCAAGTGGCTCGCAGAACAAAGGCATCTTCACATCAGTCAAAAAGAGATGCCAGCTGTACAAAATGCCCTTATAGCCTTCAAGGACCTGCTGCATCCAGGACAACTACTACTAAAGACAAAGGGGCACTCACTCTTATCCCCCTCTGCAGACAAGCCATGACCTTGTGGAGCACAGCTCTAAACTATCAAGTTCATCTGCTAGCACAATTCCTGCCAGGAGAGAAAAACACACTGGCAGACTATTTAAGCAGAAACATCATGGATCCCCACGAATGGGAATTGAATCCACAAATATTCAGAATGATAACACAAAAATGGTGGAGCCCCCGGACATAGATCTGTTTGCATCCTCAATGAACTGCCAGCTACAGAAATTCTGCACAAGCATGGAAAGTGGATGCCCTCTCATTCAGCTGGAAAAACCTACAAGTATATGCTTTCCCACCACTACCTCTCCTTCCAAAGGTACTCATAAAAGCCAGGCAAAAAGAGCCAAAGATGATCCTGTTTGCACCAGACTGGCCACGCCAGCACTGGTACCCAATCTTAAAGAACTTGGCACAAGGACCACCCTGGATTTTGCCTCAAATCCCACATCTGCTGACTCAGCACAACAATCAGATACTTCACAGCCAGCTAAAGACTTTAAACCTGGCTGCATGGAAGATTCCTTAGTCAAGCAAGCAATGCCTCTCTCCAAAGCTGTTATGGATGTCATTCTGGAGGCCAGAAGGCCTAGTACCAGGAAAGCCTATTTGGATAAATGGAAGAGATTCTGTGCCTGGAACCAGGCTCACAGCCTTGACCCTTTTGTCCTAAATATTCCTCCGATACTACAATATTTAACTGAGATGCTGGACAAAGGCCTCTCCTTTTCGTCCATCAAGATCCACGCCTCTGCCATCTCTGCTCATTACAACACTGATCCACCAAATTTCTCTAATCCTTTGCTAAAACAGTACCTCAGAGGGGCTAAAAACATAAGACCGCCCCGTAGAGCACCTACTCCAACTTGGGACCTCAACTTCGTGTTGGAAAAATTAACTTCACCTCCTTTTGAGCCAGCTAACACAGCAGATTTAAAATATATCTCTTGGAAAACTGCTCTGCTCCTGGCAATAAGATCAGCACGAAGAGTTTCAGAATTACAGGCACTAATGGCAGTGGAACCTTTCATCATTTTCCACCAAGACAGGGTGTCTTTAAGAACTAACCCTACGTTTATGCCAAAGGTGGTATCAAGTGTGGCTCTAAATCAAACTGTTCACTTGCCAACTTTTTATCCAAATCCACAGAATAAAGGGGAGAGACGACTGCATTCTTTGGATATACACAGGCAGATACGCTTCTTCTTGGACAAAAAACAAAGCTTTCAGAAAATCTGAGCAACTATTAGTAGCATATGCTGCAGGAGCACAGGGAAAAGCCATTTCAAAACAGATTATTTCAAAATGGATAGGACACGGTATACGTTTCTGCTATACACACCATGGGAAACCTGTACCTAACAGCGTTAGATCTCACTCCACCAGGGCAGCAGCCACTTCAACTGCCTACCTCAGAGGAGTACCTACCAAGGACATTTTGGAAGCAGCAACTTGGAGTTCTGTACATACCTTCACCAAGCATTACCATCTGCCTCTATACTCTAAATCCAGAGCTGGCTTCACGACTGCAGTGCTGCAGGGCCTTATAGCCACCCCTAATGCCTTATAGAACCAGCCACCCTACCTCAGCTTTGGGATTCTACCCAAGTGTAATGACTGCAGCAGTGTAACACGAACATATTACAGTTTTGTACCTACCATAAATGTAGATGTTAGAGTGTATGCACTGCTGCAGTCCAGGTTACCCTCCCTCCTTCCCCTCTTACTTGCTGGTACATACCTATGTCTTCTACCCATTACTACCTATGGGGAGTATTTGCTGTTAACTGAAAGTTGTTGTTTGCTTTTCTTATGTATGTTTTATTAGCAATTTGAATTGCCTACCTTTTTGGGGGCACCTGACATCTGGGGCAAGAAAAACTGAAGAAAATGGCGTCGGCTGCATCTTATATACCCCTGTCGCACTGACGTCAGGGAGGAGGCGACAGTAACCGACGCCGGACCAAGACTTTGAAACTTAGGCCGACTGGGGAACCGCCTCACGGCAGGATATAACCCAAGTGTAATGTCTGCAGCAGTGTATACACTCTAACATCTACATTTATGGTAGGTACAAATCTGTACTTTTCTGCTTGCGCTATGTTAAAGAGCCTTAAATGTGTAACTGTGAAATACCCCTTCAAATTGGGTAATCCCAAACCACCTATTAGAAGAATCAGCTTATCCAACTTGACGTATTCCCCTCCCAGGTAAAATTCTTCAGTGCTTTATTTATTGCTATGCACAACTTCAAGACTGGTTGATAAAAATATGCCTGGCCTGATAAAACTAAAGGGACTAAAAACATTTTAACTGCTTGTATCTTCCTATCCATATCCATTTAACAGACCTTCCAGTTTCTGAGTTTTTGTATTATCTTTTTAGTCTCTTCCCACATATCCTTAGCTGCCACGTCAGAATCCTTAATCCTTATTAATCTATACTGCCAAGTACTTCATGTTATGTCCCCATAATTATGATTATTGCTGACCCAATTTGTGTGGGTACATAATTTACAGCTATTGCTTTGATTTTTGTTTGTTTAATTTTGTATTTATTTAATATCTCACACACTGGTACCTCGGCTTTTCACATTCAATGGATAGTGTAATGAAAAAACAGCCCTTTTTATAACAAACAGAGATGATGAGAAAGGCAATCTTGGAACTTTGGTATATTGTGTGTGAAGATGAAGTGGTGGGTAATTTGTTTCCTGAATTCATTAAATTTTCTTGTGGGTGTTATAATACTAATTTGAAAGAACTGTTGAATATGGCTCTCACTAGTGTTCCTAGAGATCTGACTGGTGTGTTTGCCTGTGGACATTGTAAAGTTTGTAATTTGTGTTAAGAATATTTTGGGTATTTGTATTAATGGTAGGAAATTTGTTTGTAGAAGTAGATTTAATTGTAATTCATGTGGTGTAGTTTATATTCTGGGTTGTGGTTGTGAAAATGTTAAATGGTACATAGGGCAAACAAAAAGAGCTGTTAAAGTATGACTTTTGGAGCACTTGAGGGATATTCTCAATAAAAATATGAAAAGTCCAGTTGCTGAACATTTTGTGAACATGGGGATATCACCGTCATTCTTTTTTAGTGTATTGGCACAACCCATTTTAGATTGAGAGGGAGATATTAAGAAGGTGAATGAACTAGAGAACAAATTCATTCTAAATTATAGGACATTAATTCACAGGGGTCTCAATCTTGAAGTGAATCTGGTGAATTAGCAGGATGGTTTGTTTACTAAAAATATAGATATTAAAAAGAGTAAAAATGTAAAAGATTTAATTTAACAGTATTTAATATATTGTTAAGTGTATTTGGTTATAATAACGGCACTTTAAGAAAATGTAAAAAGTTGATTGTAATTAATGGGGTTTGGATTTGTTTGTTATAAAAAGGGCTATTTTTTCCATTACACTTTATCCTTTGAAGGTGAAAAGCCGAGGTACCAGTGTATGTGATATTAAATAAGTTGAACAGTTTCTTTCTGGTATGTTCTGTTCCTGCATTTTTGTGGAAGAAATGGAAACAGATGATCCGCTGTGGCGACCCCTAACTGGAACAGCCGGAAGAAGACAATGTCTGTCTAAAGTTTTTGTTATGCCATTAATTTTGTATCCTGAACATATTTGAAACTGCCTCACAATTTTCCACAAAACTGAAATGTTCTTTTCTGGTTTTATAAGGTATAAAATATCATCTGCAAATAGAGCCAGCTTTTCTTGACTACCATACCAGAAAGAAGACATCCCCTGTCTGGTTCCTCTGCTCAAACAAATTATCAGAGAGGGACCCCCCACTTTCATCAATATGAGGAGGTTATAAAAGAATGGGAAGAGAGACTACAAGAAAATAGGAAGACATATGTATGGTTTCCAAGCATGCAAGAGAGTCCAGAAGATTTAGGATTTTTGCTTGGAAGTGTTTGCATAAGTATTTTTATACCCGAAGCAGACTTCAAAAGAAGTTTTCCGCTGGTAGAGAGCAAGCATTGGAGGGTGTGATGGAAAAGAAAGCAGCAACTGGGAACATATGTTTTTGGAGTGTAATGAGTTGGTATATTTTAAAAATCCCCTACAGAGTACTCTTATCAGAAATATTTGGTGATCAAATAGCTGCAAGTCAGAAATTATTCTTTTGAGCTGGGATGCAGGATCTGAATCCCTAGACATGGTAAGGCCTTATTTAGTTTAATTCTTTTGGCTTCCAAAAAAAGCAACTACTAGAAATTAGAAATCAGTCTACACCAACTGGACTTTAGGTATTGAATGTTACAAAAGAGATAAAATAATTGGAAGATAGATCTTCAGAAAAGGGAAGGAGAACATTGTATAGAAGTAAATGGAAATTGCGTTAGCAGTACATGCATAATGTTCAGGAGGAGTGAGTGAGATTTAAGGGAAGGCAGGAATTCAGCAAATTTTTGTAAGGTTGGTCTGATGGCAGCAAAGAAAAGTGTATGTTGTGATGTATAGTGATGTATACTTTATTTAAATTGAAAATGTTTAATAGAAAAGAAAAAAATAACATTTTGTGTGCTTGCCTCAGTCTTAAGCGATACTTTTATTTTTTCTAAACACCTTTATTAAATTATTATTGTAGACTTAAAAAAAAAAAAAAACAATTTAGGCAACAAAGTGGAAAAGAGTTACCTGACCTGAAGAGCCTGTGATAAAAAAGATAACCAGAGATCCTATAGTGGTATTTAGAGTTTTTCAAAAATTGTATAAAGCAGAGGAATATGGAAACCAAGTAAAAGTAAATATTCATGGAAGACTTTTATGCCAGTGTTAAAGAAAGGTGAGGCTCAAGGATTAATTGGTAAGGTTGGAGAAGATGAGTTTGAAGTGGTGATGCATAATCAGGAAACTGAGAAGTCTCCTTTTAACATATGACATTCCTGAGGAAATTTGGACATTGGTAGGGAAGAAGGTGACAAAGATTTAGAAGGTTTTGTGATTAGTGAGCCAACACTGTATTTTGTAATTTGTTCTTGGCCTTTGAAGTGACAGTCATGCCCAGATTTCCATTAGGCCATCATTTAACTGAGTAACAGAGAAGATATTCAGTTCTTTGGGATGATTTTTGTTATGACAATAAAGTCCCTGTAGTGTATACATATGATTTAATGGTTGTATTTATCCTCCCTCCATACACCAAATCGCAAAGAAGAACTTACTAGACAGATAACTGAGAAGAGGCTGGATTTGAGTAAAGAGTCTAACTTGGGTATTCCTAGACATGAAGAAGACTCGCAGATAGTGTCCTAGTGGGAGTGGATGTGCATCAGGGTGCAGCTGTAACCCTTTTCTGTCCTTACTGCTGATGGATTGCATTAACAACAAGTTGGAAGGGACAGATCAGCAAAGCTGATGTATGCAGATGATGTGGCGTTACAAGCAAATTCTGACCCACAACTTTAGCAGATAAGGGAAGGGAATGCAAAACTTAAGGCACACAGGATGAAACCGGACTACAGACAGGACAGTTGTCATAGCAGCAAGTGGAGGAGATCAGAAAAATCTTAACTGAGATGGAATAAGGAATAATGGAACAGATAACTTCATGGGTTGTTACTTGGCTCCTTACAAACCTAGCCATACACTCCAAGTATGGATGTCTATATGGGGCGGGTCATGTTAGTAGGGAGGTAGCTAAAGATTTGTAGAGGGGAAATGGGATACTCTGTTAGATCTGAACTCACATGCAAGTACATTTATATTGTCCTGTTAACCATTTAAGATTGTGAATATCACAAGTCCAGTATCTAGGAAGGGTGGTTGAGGAGAAGTCTGAATTAGGAGGTCAGAGACCTAGGATCAGAGGGTCTGCAACCAACTGGCATCGAATGTTAGGGGTAGTGTGTTACAGAAGAATGCCAAAGAAGCTCAGAAGTTAGATGTACAAAACAGTGATGCAACCAGTATTACTGTTTGGAACAGAAACCTGGGCAGTTAAGGCAGAGCAGCTGATGGAGCTAGAGGTGATAAAGATGAAGTGCCTGATGTTTGGTAGTATACACCCTGTGGAACAGATGAAATGTGGACACTGAAGCCATCACAGCTGTGTTGACCAGGAAAATCCAACTGGGATAGATACCCTTTTTCAGCAGAGGTCTGTGGAGAAAAGCTCCAGTATTCACATACATGGGCATATATAGTACGTTTTCATTTTCCACATTGTATAGAATATATTCATATTGGTTAAATGTCCATTTGTGCATACATAATGGTGTAACAGATAATTAATGCTTGTATCATACAATTTGTGATTGTAGGTACAGGCAAAAATAAGAGATTACCTATGCATTTGTATAAGGTTGTAGTTGACAGAAATACTAAGAAAGAAGGGGAGACTAGATTGACATTTGGGTTTAGTTAATAAGTCGTGGTATGATGGAGAATGAGGATCAAGTAGAAGTAGGTAGTTAAGGAATATGATCAGTTAAAAGTTTACAGTAGTCGATAGAAGGGGACATGTAATCATTTTATGCAATTTGGTACAGAGCAGCTATTATTTTGTCAGAGGTATTGTAACTTGTATTTTCTTCTGCTTTGGAAAATTATCCAGGCGTGGAGCAAGAGCAAAGCAGAGTGCATTGCAGAAGCTGTTTTAGCAGACTTTAAGTATTTGTTGTTTTCTGTAAGCTTTAACTCTAATGGGATGGAGTTCCACAGTGTTGAGAGAAGTGAGAATAGAATGAGTTTCCAGCAGAGTGTTTGAGTTACAGCTAGGAGAGAGTTGTTATTGGATCATAGTGTTCTCATTTTTCTATGTGGGAGTAGTGCGCTTTTTAGAGAGGGAGAACTATAGCTTGTAGATATGTTTGTGGGCAGTGGTGAGCTTGAAAGTAGGTTAACTGATTTGGAAGTTCTAGTCAATTTATGTCATTTAGGGCTGTGCAGTGGTGGGTTTTCCGAGATGAATATGTAGCAAATCTTGCTATTTTATTGTAGCATATATCAAGTTTGGACTTTGATATTGTTCACATTGGTGAGGATAGGTGATGCATGCAATAGAGATGGAAGTGGGTAGGTTGATGCTGTGGATTTTCTTGCGGATATTGATATATTTTTGTTTCTGTTTTTGATAATTTGGAGAATGTCGTGTGAGTTTGTCATACAAGAGTACTCCAGTTTGACTTCTGTCACGTTTTTTGGGTTGTCAGAGGAGACAGTATTGACATTGTGTTTTAACTGTTTTGGTAAAAAGAGCATTAGGTTGGTCTTTTTTGCATTTGGGAGTAAGTCTGTAGTGCCTAACCATGATTCGACAGATAAGACCATTGTGTGATTTCCTGAAGGGTGATGTTTTTAGTTCTGCTAGCTTCTGAAAAGGTAAAACATGGATTTTTCAATTGGGTCCTTCTAGAGGACAACATTATTGCTAGAGTTAGCTGTGCCACAGTAAAACTCAGTATGCTAAGGGACACACTATACTCCCAGTGACAAAAACATTTTGACATTCAGTAAAGAAAGGAAGAAGGGCGGCTCGTTTTTCTGATAGCAACATTTTTTTTATGTTTGTTAAAATAAATCTGTTCTTTTATGCCATGGTGGAGGTAGTTTGGTGTGAGATCGACTAGTAATGTGGTTGCTAGAGGAGCTGGTGAAGGAAGATAGGAGTGAGAAGTTCATATCAACTCGCCCATCTTGAGGTGAGGAATACAATCTGGTCTGTTGCTGCACTGTCCCCAAGCAGACACCTTTGAGCAGTGCAGCTGGACAAAGCTCCACAAGTGCACACCACAAGCAGTGCTTTGTAGCCAGGTTGCACAAACCAAATATGTAAGGAAACAGGGAGTTAGGATTCCTATAAAAATTAGCTTCACTGTGGTTTCCAGGATGACTACCTCCAGTGATTGGATGTCACCTGTTAGCATTGATTGCCTTAAGTAGTGTATGACTCTCTCTTAGGCAAATATGTCCTAGTAAACAAGTATGACCCTTTGGAGTGATGTGGGGTGCAGCAGGAGAATGAATGGGGTTAATGTGCCACTAGACTGGAATACAGGGGTTCACTGATGGCATACATGGGGGCTTGGCACCTACAGTAAAAGGACTGCTACAAGAAAAGTCATGTATGTGGTGTACTGTTTGCTAAAATTCTGTGAAGGAGCAAAAGCAACCATGCATGCCTCACTCCCCTTCCAAACAAGTGTTGCAGGCAGCAGTGGCATTAAAATGTAACAGAAGAAAAGTCCTATGTATTTTATAGTTTCCTCTACAGGTGAGACCACCTGTCATAACCGCTACACACACACACACACACACACACACACACACACACACACACACACACACACACTTCTATGCATTCTCATCAGATCATTGTGCTGTAGGGGGGGGAGGATTTATAGAACTAAGTCTGATAGTGAGTGAGTGTTCTGTTCCAGCAATGCAGCCAGATTGGTAGACCAGTTACTGCTGTATAAAATATTCAAGAAACCACAGGAGGGAAACACAGTGGTGCTCAATAAAGACATAGTACTATATTGCAAGAAAACTGGAAATGCAGAACATAAACTTCAGAGAGGGAAGGGGTATTTCGGATATTTTTGAGGAATGTGTATTCCTTTTCATATATGTACAATTCCTTTTCTTATATGTACAATCAGACAGTTGGAGCTTTTAGAAGCAGAAAAATGTTTATAGCAGGAGCACTTACACACTCACTGGATATGTTGATGAGTGTACATTAAACGAGGATCTTCATTTTTTTCCCCCTCCACAGCAGTAGACTATAGACATTCTGATGTAAACATTTGAAGGGCACAAAAACAGCAGCTATTGCACTTGCTCAGCCTTAAAGGTTTAATGGAAGACCAGCTGGAGGAGGAAGACATTTTGTTGTCCATAATCCCAAAGTCTTATTGACTGATTTACTTAAGGACGCAAAACAAGATTTGCTGATGACAGTCATGAATGAGGTGAAGGCAGAATGAGTATTGCCTGATAGCATGTCCCCTCATCAGCAGATTTAACAAAGGTCTGAAGTCCACATGATCATAACCACTTTTGTTTGCAAACTGTGCAAAGTTCAGCTAAGCTGTAGAACACTAGGCAGTTGTCTGGAAATCTGTCAGTGCCACATTTCTTTGTGGGGTAAAATACCTGCAGTAAGAATAAATATTTATAGTGTAGTACAAGTAAAAAAAAAGCTGATGTTTGTTTTTTCTGTGTGTGTGTGTGTGGGGGGGGGGTAGAGTTTGCAGTTTGCTGCCGACACTGCAGACCAAGTCAAAGCACACCTCTTTAGAGCCTTTGAGTTACAGGACCTTCTTGTGCTTTGCAGAATCTGGTTCACACTGCTAACCTCCCCCTTTCCTGTGATACTGCTGTTGGAAATCAGTTCCTGGCATCAGTCTTAAAACATGTCATATAGTGTGTTAAGCAGACACAAAAGTATAAGCAAAACTGACCTCTGAGACAGAGTTTATAACAAAGATAATAGAGAGAAGCTAGTCACTGATTTGTTGTAGTTTTTCTTGTCAGTCATTGACTTCCAAATTTAGGAAATGTTCTTAACAAAATGCTTAGCTCTTATCAGAATGTATTTCTCAGTTGTTGACATTCTACAGTTCTGCACGTCCTGTGTAGCAATATGCATAAGACTTTGAAGTTGTCATGGGGGAAAACAAGCACATATCAGTGCTCTGGTTAGTTACACCAGTGAGTATAACACAGAAGGGCTGTCGCTGGCTTATGTTTCATCCTTAAAGGGCTGTTACTAATCACTGACTCGTGTTTCACCCTTAACTCCCTCTCACCATTATTTTAGCCATCCTTTTAGCATCAGTGTTGCCTTTATTGGCAGCTGCTGTGGCAGGATTGGTTCTGAGGTTATCTTTAAGCATCATTCTTCTGTTTTGAGTTTGAAAACCCACGGTGGTGGTGCTGCGGTAGTGTTGTCGCCTCACAGTAAGACGCTGTCCGGTTCGATTCTCGGCTAGAGCGTCTTCTGTGTGGAGACATGCGTGAATGGGCGTACCTTCGTTGAAGGTTGTGCATCAGGCCTGGTACGTAAAAATCAACTGCCAATCATTAGCGGGCCGGAGTTCTGCTGTGGCGACCCCTAACCAGGAAAAGCCGAAACACAAACAAACTTCTGTTTTGAATTTGAAAAAGATCAGAGCCGAACATTTTGAGGGGTTTGAGGAGAAAATTGCAGTGTGATCAACTTTCTTTTTACTGCAAGTTGGAGTTTTCATGCAAGCCACCAGATGCTATGAAAGCTCTGTGCCCTAGAGGATGCAACTCTAGGGCTCTCAAGCTAACAGCTTGGAAGATTGGATTTTGGCGCCATTTATGCTATCTTATTCTGGGATGTTTTATAGATTCTGAAAGGGGTTAGAAAACCAAATACTAGAAAGTTGTATTTAGTGAAACGGGAAAAGGTTTTTTATAATCTGGTGCCAGTCCAATGATATTCATTCCTCTCAAGCAAACCTAAAGCAGATACTTGAATACTTCTCATCTCTCCAAACCAGGGCCATCTTATTCTAGCACCATGATTCATGCTTCTGCCATCTCAACCTGCCTCCCAATCTCCCCACCCATGTATTCCCACCCACACATGCAAAGGTTTTTGAGGAAAATAATACACCTTTGACCACCCAGAAGGAAAACTCTTCACCCTGGGACCAGAATTTTGTACTTGGAAAAACTTCCACCCTTAAAACCAGCAGCCTCACCCTCTGTCAAACTATTGATATGGAAAACAACCCTGCTTTTGGCACTCACTTTAGCCAGGTGTGTTTCTGAATTCAAGCCCTTGCATGCAAAGAGCCATTCTGTCTTTCACTGGGACAGTCACCCTGGAAAACAGTCCCTCCGTTATGTCCAAGGTGGTCCTTGAATGCACACAGACAATTAAAGTTATACCTTTACAGGATCAACTTCCCAAAAGATCAGACCAGCTTTTGGTAACCTTTGCAGAGGGAAAACAAGGTAGACTGGTTAGCAAACATGCTGTTTCCAAACAGATAGCAAATTGCATCTCCATTTGTTACTTTCCACATAGTAAACAGCTTTCTGTTAAGGCTCTAGCTCATTCCTCTAGAAGTAGTCACCACTGTTGCCTTTTTAAAAGGAGTGCCCACACAGGCCATTCTAGAAGTTGCCACATGGTCCTCTTCACACCTTCACTAAACGCTACCACATTAGGTCCATTTCAAGGGAAAGACTTGGTTCGCCTCTGTCATAGGTTCATAGGCAAGTATTAGGCTATCTGCTCAAGGGCATCTGTAAGCCTAGCCAGAATGTGTTGGCTTTTGCCACCCCCTTAGATTAGTTTCCTGTGCCTCTGTCCAGCAGAGCCACTGCAGTGATCCGGGGTAAATTTTCTGTTTCCCATCCACTCGTCAAGGTTTCTCTTGAAGAGTTAGTGAGGGGCACTGCTTAATGTAGATTGGAATCCTGTTCCAAAGCATGGGGAGTATCTGGGACAGGAATCTATCTCTTCAGCATGTCCTATTTATCATTGTGGTGAGGTTTAGATCCCTAGAGCATGTGGCTCTTCAGAATTTGTTTTTTTTTTTTTTTTTTTTTAGGTGGAGCATGTCCATCAATTCTGGGTTGGACATGGCCTTGTATGTCAGGCAGAGATCACCTCTGAGTAAACGTAAACAGTATGCAACCGAGTACAGCTGGAGTTTCTTCAGTTGGCTGCATAAGGCATATGTTTGAGGCCAATATCAGAAAAACAGTTCAAATGAGCAGGCACCCCGTAAGCCTTTAACCAGAAGTAGAATCTAGCCTCTCCTCCCACAGCAGTGCAGACCGCAATCCTTTTTAATGTAAAATAACTGGCCTGGAGCCCAAGTGCTTAACCAGAATTAATACACTTTTAGAATAAGAGACACTGAGCCTTCAATCAGCAATTCCCAACTTAGAAGGATGTAAGCTACCTGCCCTGCCACAACAGTGCAGACCACAAACCTTCCTAATGTAAAACAACTGGTCTGAAGCCCAAGTGCAATAACCAAAAGACTTAGAATAACAGTTACAATTTAATCAGGCTACTACCAAGCAGTAATAAATGCAGCAGAATAAACACAATTGAGTACTTTTAAGAAGAGGCAAAAGCAAAATAAGGTAATTAAGTAGGAAAAAACACAAGTACAGTAAAAGCAGATAAAGTGCATATTGTTTCTATAACAACAGAAAACGAACAAACTGATTTGAACAAATTACCCAATTAACCGGTAAAAACCTCTGAACTGAGCCCTGTTTTCCAGCAGTCTTCAATCAGACAAGCTCAGGGACTAAGTGGGTATGCCTACTCAAATGTTCTCTCTGTATTAGGCAGGATGAGCTAATGAGACTAGACTAGGATAGAGCTGGGATAAGGCAGAACAGATGGGAATGGTAGGAGTTGTCCTCTAACATTCCTGTCCAAGCCCTGACGCAGAAGCTCTGGGAGTCTTCCCAAGAATAAGTACTGCAACATTAACTACCATAAACATAGTACAGTTGTGTCCCACTTACCATAATTTAGTTGTTCAAGCCGATCAGTGTTTCAGTACCCTTTCCCCACTCTTCTTCCCTGTTTTTTCTCTCTCTACTTCAGGTTAGGGTGGGTCCTTTTATTCCATTCACCATCCCCATCTCCTTCCTTTTTCTTTCCCCTTAAATCAGGGCTCCTGTCTCATAGCTTGGAAGGTTGAGAAGTTTATGCTGCAACTCAGGACCATCAGACACCTCAGAATAGGACAAGATAAACCTGAAGATGATGCCAACTGATGCCCTTTTTATACCTTTATGTCCAGACAAAAGACTGCAGGGGAGAGAGAGAGACTCTGTTATCCAAGCCCAGCCACTGTTTTTTTTGCAGGGCAAGATGACTCAAGAATCAACACTGATCTACTTGAACATCTGCAGTTTATGATAAGTGGAGATACAACTGTACCTTACCCATTGTACTGAAATCTACAGAAAGTGTCATGTCAAGTTCATCAGGTGATGTTCTTCGTACTTCACTGTTGCAGTCATCACCTGTGGGCTATCCCTGCTGCGGTAGCCCTTGGCCGGCCCGAATACCAGAGTCAGTGTTTTTCTCAGTCAGCTGCTGTCACTCTGGCTGACGTTGGGTTGTCAGTGATATAAAGGAAGGCAGTAGATGTCATTACATCAGTCTTTCTTGCCGTGGAGCCCATAGCAGAAACAGTTTGCAGGTGTGCTGGTCGGTCGCTACCAGTTTTCGAATTACAGCTAAAAATGTTTAAAGCCAAGTACCCTGCTGGGAATCCTTTTTTCTTGCACTAACAGATGTCCGAAAAAGTTAACGATTGTCTTGCCTGTGGAAAGCAAATACCACACCGAGACATCTACTCTTACTGCGTCACTTGTTTAGACCCAGACCACGATGCCCCCGTTGCCGGTTCTGTGCCCTCTTTAACACGAGAACCATTCGTCGTAGAGCTCTTTTCATAGCCAGGTATTTTCATCTTCTGTTATTTTCCAAAATGGCATCAGTCAGCCAACAATCCGTAGACTTTCCAAAAAAACATAAGGATAAAGATAGAGACAGACCACACAAGGCCAAACCTTTCGACTCCACCGCTAAACAGGTCATCAGTTCTCTGGAATTCAGTGAGGCGCCTTCACAGCCCCTGATGCCCGATTTGATACCTTTACAAGCCTCTACTGAGACCCTTTTGGAGTCGGAAATCTTAGTCTTCCAAGCCTTTGGTTGTCTCTGCCTCAGTTGGGGCCGGAGCCACAATGCAGGCACCAGCTTCCGAGAAGGTCTTTCGCACTACCGAATGTAGACTAAAACTGGCGTCCTTTCATTCCGACTACTGTTTCTATCAGACCAATGGATACTCTTAGGCCTAGAGGCAGGGCCACTCCTAAGAAAATTACCTCCAGCTGCCATTTTACCCCTCCTCCACCACCCCAAGCTCAAATGCTTAAAATGGCGGAGGATCTTATCACCCTTATCAGGGATAGTCAAGCTGTACTTTCTAAAAGGAAGAGAGACCCTTCCCCTGAAATACTGACGGAACATGATTTTAAGGAGTCTGTTCAGATTTTGAAGAGGAACAACAACCTCTTACTGCTTATGAGGATTCAGATGCAGAGGAATCCATTCCTTCTGCCCCCTACCAGAAGATCTTTCCTTTGGGGAAACCCTTCACACCCTCGGAGAACATTTCCACTGGGGATCCCAAGACTTCCTTCAGTATAAGAAAAGACAGAGTTTCTAGACCTGCCCCAGCACAGACCCTTGGCCATCCCCCCAATCTTAGAGGTGGTTGATTAAGTCTTCCATGAATCCAATTTAACTCCCGACTCCCTCCTGCCTGCTCCCAGAAAACATGATGGGTACTACAGAGTACTGGACTCTCACAAATACCTATACAGAAATCCTGCTGCAGACCCAGAGGTTTATTACACAGGGACCAAAAGGAGCTAAGGCTCGTTCTGCAAAGAATTTTACTCCTGACAAGGGCTCCAGAGCTCTGGACAGATGGGGTAAAAAAGTATACACCTCTGCAACCTTAGCTATCTGGGTACTCAACTGTCAGTTCCACATGTTAAAATGTCAACACACTTTAAAACAAAAGATTTCTACCTTTTCTGACTGTGCCAATTCGAAAGAGCTAGCAGATTTACTGCACTCTACTTGTCAACTGGTCAAACACTCTTTACACTGCGGATATGATGCCCTAGAAGCCTCAAGCAGGGCAGCAGTGTCAGGATCTGTCATTAGAAGACATGCATAGTGGCCACGATGGTGCAGCGGTTAGCATTGCTGCCTCACAGCAAGAGGTTCTCCAGTTCGATCCTTGGCTCGGGTGCCTTCTGTGCAGAGTTTGCATGACCTCCCTGTGGTCGCGTGGGTTTTCTCTGGGTGCTCTGGTTTCCTCCCACATCCCAAAAACATGCTCTAGGTGGATTGGACACTCTAAATTGGCCCGAGGTGTGAGTGCATGCATGTGTGTGCCTTCTGTGGAAGGTTGGGCTGGCAACTCAACACCGTAAAACTCCACTGCCAGTCATGAGCAGACAGGAGATGTGCTGTGGCAACCCCTAACTGAGAAAAGCTGAAAGAAGAAGAGGAGGAGGTTGGGAGGGTGGCATAATGGTTAAGGTGTTTGCCTTGCAAACACAAGGTGCAGGGTTTGAATCTCACAAGGGATAATTGGCTAGGCTTAAAATGGCCCGCAAGGGCAGTTAGCTTAGTACTATTCTATGAGTCTATAAGCTTGATTGAAGGAACAACATCTCCCTGATCATGTCAAATCTAAATTACTTGATGCACCTTTGGATAAGGACTGCCTGTTTGGAGAAAAAGCATATAAGAGGTGCTTAAAAAGATGGAAGATAAAAAGCAAAATCAGTGCAAACAGTAAAAGATTTTCTTCAGGTACAACCTCCTAGGTTTAGCAGGAATTTTCCCTCAAAACTCTGGTCCTTTCCCGCCCCTAACAGGGGCAAGGTAAGCCACGCAGGGACAGATCATCAAGACTCCTGTCATAGGGACAACAGAGGACCAAACAGTGGACCACTTCTGCTCCAAAGGTGGGGAGTACTAAGCCATCCCTGTATGGCAGAAACTCTCAAATGACTCCCTCTCCCCCCTCTGCCCTTTCTTCACTCCCCAAAAACTAGGAGGAAGCCTCTCCCTTTTCAAGGAGAAATGGTTTTCTGTCACAAAGGACCAATGGGTCTTGCAGATAATTTCTCAGCGATAGAAATTCTCCTTCAACGAACTCCCAATTCCAAGAGGGTACCCAGACCTACCTCCAAATCAGTGGGCAGAGGCATTGAAACAAGTCCAAGCTCTTGTATCCCAAAAGGCAGTAGAACCTGTCCCCTCAGATCAAACAGGCAAAGACTTTTATTCCAGACTATTCCTTGTTCCCAGAAAAGAGGGCACTTGGTGCCCCATCCTGGATCTTTCCATTCTGAACACCTTCCTGGTGGTCCCCAAATTCAAAATGCTAACTTTGTAGCAGCTGCTGCCTATGCTGACAAAACAATGCTTGGTTAGTTACCCTAGATCTAAAAGATGCCTATCTCCACATCCCCATAAGGGAATCCTGCAGGAAATGCCTTCACTTTAGAGCAGGCTCACAACACTGTCAGTTCTCTGCGCTACCCTGTGGCTTATCTACTGCTCCCAGGGTATTCAACAAATGCTTAGCCCCGGCCATAGCCTTTTGCAGACAGAAAAATATACAGATTTACCCTTACCTGGACGACTGCCTTGTTCAGGCAGAGTGCAAAGAAAAGCTCCTCAAGGACCTCCTCTTTGTCAAAACCCTCCTATCTCCTTAGAGTACACCCATCAATGAGAAGAAATCAAAGCAAACTCCCTCCAGGGAGATCACTTTCTTTGGAGCTTTTCTGGATACAGCATCCCAAATGGCCTTCGTATTCCCAGAGAAAGAGAGCTTCCTGCCTCTCTATTTTACACAGCTGACTTCCAAAAGTCACCTCACTGCGAGGAAGTTCCTAAAAGCCTTAGGGTACATGGAATCCTGCATCCTTCTAATTCCTCTGGCCAGGCTTCACATAACTTCAGTGGTACCTAAAGAACCTTTGGTGTTAGCGCTCTCAGCCTCTAGAGACCTCTCTACCCCTGATCCCCTGTATAAATTCCGAGTTTCTCTGGTGGGCAGTGGTCTGTGCCCATAACAAGGGTCTTCCCGTCACCCTCTGCTCAACCGGGCAAACCATTACCACAGATGCCTCAGACGCACCTTGGGATGCTCACCTAGAAGGCAGATGTACCCAAGGTCTTTGGGATGCCCACCACCTTCCCTTACACATCAACTAATAGGAAATGATGGCAGTTTAAAAGGCTCTGACATCCTTCAAACCCCATCTCAAGCCAGGGGTCTCCTTATCAAAACAGACAACACCACAGTAATATGTGGTACATCAACAAACAGGGAGGGACCCAATCTTACCCTCTGCAGGCTAGCCACGAACCTGTGGCTGACAGCCGCTTCCATGGGACTACATCTGATAGCACAATACCTACCATGAATCAACAAACCCTGGCAGACCACTTAAGCAGAAACCTGGGCCCCCACAAATGGTAGCTCCACAGAAAAATCTTTCTGCAAATCACTCAGGCGTGGGGGACTCCAGAGGTGGATATCTTTGCTTCGCATCCCAACCATCAGCTGAAAAATTTTTGTACTAGGGAGTATCACCACCTAGACTGGAAGGTGGATGCCTTGACCTTCCCCTGGAACACCCTTTGTGTACGCATTCCCTCCTCTGCCTCTTATCCCCAAGGTTCTGATCAAAATAAGAGAGGAGAGGCCAAAGGCCATCCTCATTGCTCCAGACTGGCGCAGGCAACATTGGTACCTCTTACTGTGCAGCCTGACCTTACAGCCTCCCAGGCAGCTTCCCTCGATCTCAGACCTCTTAACTCGGGGGGGGGGGTGCTGCACCCAGACCTGCAGACTCTGAAACTATCAGCATGACTTATACTCTAAAGGCAAACAAGGGGCCCCCTGTTAACCAAATAGGTCCTAGACATCATCACAGAGGCCAGAAGGCCCAGCACCAGAAAATCCTATGCAGGAAAATTGAAAAGATTGTGCTCCTGGAGACGGTCCAGAGGGGGCAATACCTCTCAACCTTCCATCCTTCTTATCCTGGACTACCTAGCGGAGCTACTTAAAGTGGCTTCTTCTCTGTTACAAGCGGCCATTTCAGCTCATTTTGATACAGAACAGCCCCTGTTTTCCCATCCTTTGATTAAACAATTCCTCAGAGGGGCTTCTAGTATTAGACCCTCCCAGAAGGCCACCCACTGCAGCCTGGGACCTGAATTCTGTTTTGGAAAAACTTCGTCCTTTCGAACCTGCTGCTTCAGCAGAACTAAGGTACCGCTCATGGAAGACTGCTTTTCTCCTAGCTATCACCTCAGTCAGAAGGGTTTCAGAGCTACAGGCACTGATAGCCATTGAGCCCTTGATCATCTTCCATGCAGACAGGGTCTCCCTATGGACCGATCCCTCCTTTATGCCCAAGGTGGTATCTGATGTAACTCTAAACCAGGCCATCCATCTACCCACCTTCTTTCCTAACCCTTAAAACAAGGGGGAAAGAATTCTGCACTCACTAGATGTGCACAGACATCCGATACTATCTGGGCCATACTAAACCCTTCAGGAAAATGGACCAACTTCTTGTCAGCTTTGCCCCGGGGTGCAAGGGACGCCCATTTCCAAACAGACAATTTCCAAATGGATATCACACTGTATCCATTTCTTCTACAGTTTGCATGGGAACCCCCCTCCCCTTATCTGTATGGTTATCTAGTGCAATGGCTTTTATTATTGCCACATTATCAAGTTACTTCCAGGCAAATGCAAGATCCATTCTTCCAGGAAACTGCCACTTTTATAGCTTATTGGAAGCTATAGATAATCCATTGGTTTTCTGTTTATATCTTTACCAAGCACTACATACGAGAAGTTTTCTGTAGGTCCACTGCAGATTTTGCTTGGACTGTTCTCCAGGGATTCCTGGACTGTGATGCACCTTCCTTCGCCCTTGTTTTATAAGCTCTGGTACTCTATCCACATAGCGTAGACTACTACAGTAGTTATCCTGGAGATTGTTGTACTTCAGAAATGCCCTCGGCCTTCCTTTCAAGATTCTATCCATGATGTGTCCTGCCACTGTTATGCTAGCAGATCTGTAGTCCCCTGGATTTTCCAGATTTCTTTTTTGTGTACAAAGCTACTGTACTTACTGTTTTCCAGTTCTCTGGCACTTCTGCACTTGCCTAGTAATCTGTTGATGTTTTCTATCAGGAGTTTGACAGGATGCTGGCCAGTTTCCTGAGGATTCCATGAGGCATCCCCATCTGGTCCTTGTGCTTTATCATCCCTGAGGAAATCCAATCCGTACTCCACTTCCTTCCTTTTTACCTTGAGGTAGTATCTGTCCACCATTCTGGTAAAAGCCAATATTTACTGAATTGAGAGAGAACGTTTAATCAGTGCATCTATTCCATTAGGATCAACAAAGATGAATACGCTGCACTGCTCAAGAGGTTTAAAACCAGGAATCATAGTTGTATTTTCTAAGGGTGAATCATGCATTTTAGAAAGGGCACATTCCTAACGGCAAGAGTCCTGTACAACTAAACTTTTTCTGATAAAACTGAGCATGAGTTAGAAGTTTTAATGAGGTACAGGTTAGGAGGTACAAGAAAGTATTTACTGATAGCTTATGGTGGAGTGAGGGCAGAATTGAGAGCATAAGTGCAGAGCCATAACTAGGGTGGGGTGAAGGAAGTGGCTACCAATAGGGGGCATGATTGATAAGTGCTGATGCCATGGGAGTGCAGTACAGGCTTCACAACTGAATGCTGCTACTGCTACACTTGCTGTCATGGCTGAAGCACTGAATGTGTGATTTAACTGATGCAAGCTGCATGTTATATCTGCAGTTTGTAGCAAGCAGTTTGCTACAGTGTCACTTTTTTTTTACTCCAATTTTAACTGTGTTTTACCTTTTTTCCCTTCTCAACTTTCAAGGAACTGTACAGGTCATGACCCAGCTGTGGTTCTGCATAGATGTGTATTACCTTAGAGTAAGCCAAGCAGGTGGTGGTAAAATGGAGGTCAGTGCAAACTCTGTCTTACATGGTAACATTGTATTTTCCAAAATGTAAACTAGAGGGGAGGTGTGGATGATGCCACTTTTCTGTGATGATATAAAATGGTATGGTATTTCACCTAAAATGCTTTCTTTTTCTTTTCTGTTTTGGCTAGAATTGAACCAACGGAAGAAGGAGACTACAAAATTTGTTTTGATAACTCCTTTAGCACTATCTCTGAGAAGCTGGTTTTCTTTGAGGTGATTTTTGACAGCATGCAGGATGATGGTGAGACAGATGATTGGTCTGAGTCAGTGGAGCCAGAAGAACTGCTGGATATTAAAATAGACTACATTAAGGTAATATAAAGTGTACCTCTTAAAGATGTGTATTGATGTGAAACTGATGTGTATTCTCATTTCAATGATAAAAACACTAGTACTTGAATTTCTGATGGGAAAGGTACATCCTGCTGACACAGCCCTTACTGCTTGCAGCACAAGCATGGTTAATGTAGCATGACTGAGTAAAAAGGTGTAATGAAGTTGATTCAGTCGTATTTTCTTAAAAAAAAGCAATCTTCCATACTTGCCAAAAGAATGTATGCAAGGACCGACTGCGAAGGACTACTTGTGCAGGATTATCTCAGTGGGTTGTATTCATGGGGAAATGGTGCCTGTTTGGAGGTATTTCCTGCTGTGGATTGTCTAGGGAACACTTTTGCCTCCGATTCATTCTGGTGTCCCTAAATATAAAGGGATTTGGATATACAAAACCTTGCTATAGGTGCTGGCAAGTTACATTTCGTAGAAATTAGCTAGGCGGTAGTAAAAATGAGACGTGGAACTCTTCCTTGTCTTGAGGGAAGGACTGCTCAAGAAGAATGAGATTAAATAGTGCAGTAACATCAGAATTTATCTGTGTTTTCATAAAGTGTACCTAAAAATCTAGAACATGTACCATGACATTTGATAAGTACATTGTTGCAGTGCATTATCCCCTATATCATTTCTATAATTTTATATGCCTTTAATAAAAAGCTTCATAGTTTTTTTTTTTTAAATCTTTATCTCGCTTCTGCCCATCAACCATCAAGCCTTCCCAATGGCACGTAGGCCCTTCTAATCCTTGGCAGTGAGGAGAGTACTGAGGTTAACCAGGGCAGAAGGATATTTCTACTCCTGCATCCTGGCAATGAGAGCATATTGTGTGAAGCTCTAATCCTTCCTGTGAATCACTGCATAGTCTACTAATGCCCCATCTCATCTGTCCATGCTTGCAGTCGTTCTCCTTCACATGCAGAATAGGAGCTACCAGTGCTGACTTATGCCATTAGAGTGCACACTCCTCCATACACCAGCTACTGCTACCATGCCATGAGATTTTCATCCCCTGGCACTGGAGCAGAAGGCATAGCCATCTAGGCACCCCCCCCCCCCCACAATAGTCAACACTGTCCATTATCTACCTGAGTTGCTAGTTGAACCTGGGTCATCTGGGCAGTAGGTAGGATTTTTATCCGTCTATGCACACCAAAATCACTTTATAATGTGTAGCTGTCTGTATAGAGTTAAATGGATCCAACACTGCATGTGCATGACATGCATCTACCAAAAGATATGGATGCTTCTTCACACTGTTCCCCTCTGCTGATATCAGCCAAGGGGTAAGTTAAGTTCATCAGAGATCAGTACAGTGATTATATCTGTGTGCGGTGGAGATGACATTGTAACATTAGCAGATGGAGGCTGCATACTACAGCTGAAGCTTACTATTTGCCTAGTTTGTTCTGTGGGTTGTGCATGTGCTTTGTTTGAGTAAAATGCCAAAAATTAATTATATGGTTCTTAAGCCTTTTGCAATAGTCTATTTTTACAAAATTGAGATAAAATGATAGTCTGCATAAAACATGCTGGCAAGGTACAGGGAAGTGGGTACCCTACACTGATAGGTATGCTGGAGTTGATGGTAGTGAGGCTCTGTTTCAAACTTGTAAACTTCTCTTGAAGCATCATTTTGTTGTATACCAAATATTTTCTTAGGTTTGTTTTCAGTAGTGATGCTTTCTGTATTCTGTGACTTTTTTTTAAGTGTCTGATGACTGACTGTATGCTAGTACCTTTGCGTATGTTGCTATCCTGGTTAAAACGTGTAACCAGGGATTTAAGAAAGCAGTGTCTAAGCTCTTCATTATTAGTAACATTAAGAGCAGTCTCTTCGTATTTTATATCTTTTTTTCTATTAGTTTATACCCATATGGTTAAAGACCTCCAAGGACATCCCGATACACAATCTGATACATTTTTATAAGGAGGAAGCTTGATGGTCATATCACCTAAGTTCTAGCCAATTAGGAAAGGGAGCTCAGAGTCACTTAATTTGCTTAACATATGGTGGAATTTGCATTGCGGTAAAGACACATGCAAGTGTTATAACTGAAGGCTGGCATAGGCTTTGGTAAAAGCCAGTAGTATAGTAACAGTGTTTTATAAAATGAGAGTAATGGTTACTGACATGTTTCCAGCTTACCAAAACAGTGTCATTGTCAGTTGACCAACACATGCGCACAAGTCTATGGAAAGGTACTGGCAACAGTTCATCTGCATCACTGACAAAAGATCTGTTCTGCAAATTTAGGTAACACTTCTCTGGACCAAGGGCCGTTCTGTCTGTTCTCAGCATGGTTCAGTGGCCCAGACTGAGGAGCCCCACTAGCTTGTCCCACACCTGGTGGGCTCATGGGACATTATCGAACAATGGATACAAGACTGATAAGATCACATCCTAAGGGAACGTTGATTGGTGCCTGCCTCCGGCTCTGTGCAGGCCTCAACAGCTCTAGTACTACCTTTAGCAGACATAAGGCAGGCATGCCCCAGATACTGATGCCCATTGCTTGCTTGACACTCTGCATTTCCATTGTGTGTGTGTTGGGGGGGGGGGGGGCACCTACTCTGGAACCAAGGTTGGGGAAGATCCTTAGTCATGTGTAACCTAGGTAGGGCAATCAGAGGACCCAAGAGCACCTTACTTTAGAATGTGATGTGAACAACGAGTTCTCCTGCTCTAGTACTTCCCCTCCCAGATGACCTACTTTGGGGAGACCTGGAGTTTAATGAAGTTCTGTGAAAGACTTGCCTTCACCCATAAACTTCCTCATAAGGTGTTTAGGGAAGGAGGAGCTCTTTTATCACCACAGCCATGAAGCTTCTACTGAAGGATGATATTTTTGCACCTCAGAAGTATCCATATACCACTTCCTCTGCCCCCATGCAAGATGGTCCTTTTCAAGCTCCCAGATGAGTGGAGCGAGATCCGCCTTTAAGCATTCTCGTACCAGATGTTGTATGACCTCTGTGGTCTAGCACAAGCCCAAGAGACCCAGAACACCATTCGATTTTAGTTGATTAGGAATTTCAGGTGTTGTAGAGGTGGGCAAGAAGCTCTTTTCCTTCACCATTCTGGGGCGGAGATCCCTCAAATGTTTGTCTTCCCATTTTATTTCTTACTCATTCTCAAATCAAGGAAGAGCTCATTAAGTCCCCTGCTGTAGTGTATGCAGCAGGTTTCCACATTGCCTGCTGTAATTTTGGTCGTGCTGACAATATGGCTGCAGCAGTAGACTCTGATATGTGCCTTCCTTGTTTGAGACTCTTCTCTTAAGGCCAAACTCATACGGACCATCTTGTATACCCCTTTTTTGAGGGATGGTCCCCTTTAGGTAGCCATCCCCAGACTTTGTGAAAGATTTTCAAAAAAGACAACTGCTTTTCATCACTGTGAAATGTCCGTGTAGTCCTGCTAACCCCTTCTGCTGCTTCCAAGTGTGTGCAGTTTCCCAAGAAGGCCCCGTGCAGAATGAGTGATGCCTCCATATAGCAGACAGTCCTGCCTTCTCTGGCCTTTTTTTTTTTTAAACACCTTTATTAAGTAATCAAACTATATTAAGTTAAAATTAACAAATGTTACACTTCACATCTATTGCTATATATCGTAGAATCTAAGCAACATTACATAAATTATTCAATTCCTGCCCCCTTTTTAAACAAGAAACCTCTTTATTATGTTTGGGAGACATATGTCCTCACATTGTTTCTTTGTAACTTGCTTATCCAATCTCTCTTCCAAATCCTTTCTAACCTCCTCTGATTCTTATAGTAATAATTTTGTTGTGTTGCATTGAGCAATATCTAGCTGGAAGTTGTGACTGTTTTTTCAGTTAAGGCTGGTTAAAAAACCTGCATAGCCAGTGATCAGTGGGGGGTAGTTTACTTCATTGTTATTCAGTTTCTGTCTTATACAAGTGGTACAGTGAATTATTTTCTGATTAAACTGTGAGCTTTGGCCAGCTAAGACCTACATGCAATCAACTGAACGCATAAGTGAAGTTAAGTAAATTTTTATCTGCACTTTTTTCAAATAATACACAATTTTAAATTAATTTGTTTGTGTTGCATTGAGCAATATCTAGCTGGAAGTTGTGACTCTGTTTTTTCAGTAGGTCCTCACCCCCCCCCCCCCTTGTTTTTGTTTTGGTGTTAATCTTGGTGGCTTTGAAACTGCCAGCCCCTCTTTTAAATTTGCACTTGGATACTCCTCCTGGGCCCATCTCATTTGCTCACTCAATTTGTTTTTTTTCTTTTTTTTATCTGCTTTTACTGTATTTGTGTTTCTTCCTACTTTATTTTGCTTTTGCGTCATCTTAAAAGTACTCAATTGTATTTATTACTGCTTGGTGTAACTCATTCTAAGCCTTTTAGTTTAAGCACTTGGGCTTCAGACCAGTTGTTTTACATTAAGAAGGTTTGTGGTCTGCACTGTAGTGGCAGAACAGGTAGCTTACATCCTTCTAAGATGGGAACTGCTGATTGAGGGCTCAGTGTCTGTTATTCTAAAAGTGTATTAATTCTGGTTTAAGCATTTGGGCTTCAGGCCAGTTATTTTACATTAAGAGGGTTCGTGGTCTGCACTCTTGTGGGAGGAGAGGCTGGACTCTGCCCTTCTGAGCTGGGAATTTCTGGTTAAAGGCTTATAGTGCCTGCATATTTGAACTGCTTCTTACTGAAATTGGTACACCTTGTTTGCTGTAGCATAGACTAGATCCAGGCCTGCTGAATCTAGCTTTGTTTGTATAACTTGCCCAGCAGGTTATGAAGAAAATGGAAGAAAAGGCAAAATCTGTTCAAACTGTTAAAGATTTCTTGCAGGTTCAACCCCAAGGTTTAGCAGGAACTGGCCTGCCAAAATTGGTCCTTTCCTGACTCCACAAAATTTCAAAGGGGCAGGAATAGCGTCCAGAGGCAGAAACCAATCCAGAGGAGGTGCCTACAGAGGACGACAGTGGCAAGGTAACAACAGAGGCACAGACACAGCCACTGCCACTACATCAGCACAACCACAGTGACTTAATCCTAAACCGCCTACCAGGGAACAAATAGCAGCTCCTCTAGGCGGAAAGTTAACCTTATTTTCAAAGAACTGGCACTACATAACAAAAGACAAGTGGATTTTACAAACCATAGATCAAGGTTACCGGTTTCACTTCCACACTTTACCAGTCAAAAGAGGAATGCCAAATCTACCTCCAAATCAAAAACAGAGGCTCTACGCCAGATAATGGAGTTAGCAAACATGAGAGCTGTGGAAAGAGTGCCAACAGCAGAACAAGGAAAGGGTTCTACTCCAGACTATTCCTAGTTCCAAGAAAGGAAAAAGTTGGAGACCAATTCTCGACCTGTCCACCTTAAATACATACATCATTGTCCCAAAATTCAAAATGCTGACCCTACAGCAACTTCTTCCCATGCTGGGCAAGGAGTCTTGGCTGGTAACTCTAGATCTCAAGGAGGCATACCTGCACGCCCCATTCGACCAATCTGCAGAAGATACCTCAGATTTCTTGCAGGATCAGAGCACTATCAATTCTCAGCATTGCCCTTTGGCTTATCTACTGCCCGAGTATTCACAAAATGCCTGGCATCAGTAATCGCCATTGCAGACTACAGGGAATTCAAATTTACCCATACCTGGACGACTGCCTGCTACAAGGGGACAACAAAAGCAAGCTGACAACAGATTTACAAAGGGTCATTTACTTGCTACAAGGACTGGGATACACAGTCAATTTACAAAAGTCAAGGCTGATCCCATCCCAAACAAGGACATTCTTGGAATTGGACACAGTACAACAAATGGCATTCCTGACTACAGAAAAACAAAAGAACTTCCTCTTTACTTCTTGGCACTAACAAAACTGAACAAGTTAACAGCAAGAAAAGTTCTGCAGGCCTTGGGCTTCATGGCATCATGCATAATCTTGGTCCCATTTGCCAGACTACATATGAGAAACTACAGTGGTACCTAAAGAATTTATGGTCCCAACACAGACACAGTCTAGAAACAGAAATCCCACTAATTCCATGCTTAAAACAGGAGTTCCTATGGTGGGCTCAGGCATGCCAGTCAAACCCAGGCCTACCCTTTCGCAGATGTCAACCAAGCCAGACCATCACAACAGACGCTTCAGACCTAGGATGCGGGGCCCACATGCTGGACAAATGCGTGCAAGGATTGTGGACACAGGATCAACTTCACCTGCACATCAATCTAAAAGAAATGCTGGCAGTAAAACTGGCAATCCAAAAGTTCAAACCATTTCTCAAAGAGGGCCAGTTGATGATAAGGACAGACAACACCACAGTCATGTGGTACATCAACAAACAGGGAGGCACTCATTCATACCCCTATGCAGAATGACCTTGGAGCTGTGGACCCTGGCACTCAGCTACAACATTCAGTTACAGGCAATATTTGTACCGGGAAAGACAATACTCTAGCAGACATATTAAGCAGAACCACCGGATGCCCACGAATGGAAGCTGCACCGGACATCTTCAAGACCATCTCAAAGAAATGGGGAATGCCACAGATAGACCTATTCGATCACCTCAATCACCAGCTCAAAAATTCTGCACAAGGACATTCCACCCACTAGCATGGAAAGTGGACTCACTCTCCTTCAACTGGAAAGGCCTAACAGCATATGCATTCCCACCTCTTCCTTTGATGGCCCCCTCCAAGGATATCCTGATGCTTCCCCCTGGTACCACTACTAGAGTATCAAACCATATTGGTTAAAATTTAATAAATGTTACACTCACATCTATTGCTATATATACCTAGGAATCTAAGCAACATTACATAAATTATTCAATTCCCTGCCCTTTAAACAAGAAACCTCTTTATTATGTTTGGGAGACATATGTCCTCATATTGTTTCTTTGTACCAAGTTTTATCCAACTTCTCTCCAACCTTTTCTAACCTCCTCTGATTCTTATAGTACACCTTTGTTGTGTTGCATTGAGCAATATCTAGCTGAAGTTGTGACTGTTTTTTTCAGTTAAGGTCATTAAAACCTGCTAGCCAGTGATCAGTGGGGCAGTTTACTTAGCCAGTGTCTGTGCTCTGCCCAGGACAAGGGCACAAGTGAATATTTCTGATTAAAACTGTGAGCTGAAGAATAAGACCTACATGCAATCAACTGAACGCATAAGTGAAGTTGGCAAATTTTATCTGCATCTTTTCAAATAATACACAATTTTAAATTAATTTGTTTGTGTTGTATTGATAACATTCCATAAGCGACTTGTTTTTCTAGTAGGTCTCACTCCTTGTTTTTGTTTTGCGTTAACTTGGTGGAAACTGCCAGCCCCTCTTTAAATTTGTACTTGGATACCTCCCAGCTTCCATCTCATTTTGCTCACCTAATTTGTTTTTTTTCTTTTATCTGCTTACTGTATTTGTGTTTCTTCACTTTATTTTGCTTTTAAGGCCATCTTAAAAAGTACTCATAATTGTATTGGCTATCGTTGCGTAACTCTATTCTAAGCCTTTTTTAGTTTAAGTGACTTAAGGTTTCTAGACTAGTTGTTTACATTAAGAAGGTTTGTGGTCTGCACTGCAGTGGCAGAACAGGTAGCTTACATCCTTTCTAAGATGGGAAACTGCTTACTGAGGCCCAGTGTCTGTTATTCTGTATGTATTAATCTTGGCTTAAGTACTTGGGCTTCAGGCCAGTTATTTTACATTAAGAGGGTTCGTGGTCAGGACTTGGGGAGGAGAGGTCGGACTCATTCCTCTGAGCTGGGAATTTCAATAAGGCGAGAAAATTGCATATTGAACTACTTCTCATTGAAATTGGTACACCTGTTTGTTGTAGCTGTGACTCGATCCAGGCTCATGTTCCAGCTTTGTTTGTATAACTTGAGCACCAATCCGGTGCATTCTTTAAAGTATCTTAATTTCTACGTATTAATGTCAGCAAACTTCGACTAAAGTGCAGTTATCATTCTAAGTCTGGGACTAAGCACTTCGGCTTCAGACCAGTTGTCTTACATTAGAAGGTTTGTGGCCTGCACTGCAGGCAGGCAGCTTTCTACATCCTTCTGGGTTAAACTGCTGATTGGAGAGTCAGTGTCTGTTATTCCAAAAGTGTATTAGTTCTGGTTTAAGCACTGGGCTCAGGCCAGTTATTTTATTACTAAGAAGGTTCGTGGTCCGCACTCTTTGCTGGAGGAGAGGCTTGACCCCGCCCTTCCGAGGCTGGGCCTTTAGTTAGCCTATAGCAGCCTGTATATTTGAACTGCTCTTATTGAAATTGGCAATACCTTGTTTGCTTTATATTAGACTAGATCCAGGCCTGCTGAATCTAGCTTTGCTCAGGCTGCCTGTTGTTTGCTCATTTCCTGAACGCTTAATTCCAATTTGGAAACGCGCTTTTTCAGTAATTCTGTGATCCCTTAGTGATATCTGCATTACTGCTTTACTGTACTATTTCCCTTGTTACACGGAAAGAAAGTTACTGTTTGTCGCTTTTTTGCATTGTTACCTGTAACACATTGTGCTTGTTGTTTGGCACTCCTGTCACTAAAGCAATTACACAAGTCAGCACTAAAAAATTAAAAGCACTACACCCTCACAAACTCCCTTGAGTACTTGTTCTATTGGTCTTTTTTTCTTAATTATAAAGTTGAATTCTAAATAATTTTTCCTTTATTCTAGCATGTCCAAAGGTCAGTTTCAATCTCCTCCCGTCCAGCTGGTGAATCTGGGAAATCTTGAGGTAATGTTACAACTTCGCCTTGGCATAGATACAAATCCTCCTCCTCCTAACAAATTCCAACACGTGAGAGAGTAACCATATAGCCAAACTGGAGGTTGCTTTCTCAACTCAGTACTGGCGTAACTACAGTCAGAGGAGAAGGAAACCACACTCATTAGCAATTCCAGTCTCACACCCACCCAAGTACTACCTACAGCAAAACCAAACGATAAAACATTACAAAACACACTGGAGGCTCTAAATAAATTCTGCCTATAGTAGAGACCTCTCAAAGCAGACACACCCAAGCAACCGCTACCCTAAACAAAACATGTGCAACACATAGCTCACAAAGCCAGTGTGTCAATAGTCACAGCCCAGCTAAACAACACACCTGGATACACTTCTGTAACAGGTGACTCTAATGCCAGGCACACCGATTCCCGCTCACCAGGCCGAATAAGGAGAAGGTCAGAGTTGCCTGTCGGGCGCTAGGATCCGCCCACATCACGCCACCTGTGGTCACTCCAAGGCATAATATGACTTGCCGGGCTGTTCATGCGTTGGTGTGAATGACCTGAGACGCACCCTCCCCTGGACCACATGAAAAGAGACATAGAGGAGCACTCTGAGTGATGTAGCCCAGGCTGTATGACCTGACTTGAGTAGCATCTTACCTCACCAAGAATGATGCCACAAATGAAGACAAGATGATCAATTCCAACAACTGGCTTAAGTGACATGGTGTTATCCATGGGGGATTCACCACACACTGCCTGACATGCCTCAAGCGTCATAATACTTCACTAGGGACGGCCACCTGTCACCCCTTGGCTTTAGATGGACAGTGCTCTTGCCACCCCATGAGTGCCTTTTTTAGGCAAGGAGCTCAAAAGACAAACCCACCTCCATAGGTATCACAAGGGATAAGAAACCCCAAAAGAGTAATGCTACTGAACACCAAAGGGGTCTAAACTGAAGAGATGCACTCCATTCGAAACTCTCTAGCATGGAGAACATACGATATCTGTGCAGTAACAAAACCTGGTTTTCAGGCTCCCGAGAACACCCCAGCACTGGCTCAGGTTATACCTCATACCACCAGTGCTTTTACGGCCCCAAACTTGGACCGAACTAACACAAGGAGGGAGAGTATTACAATATTCATCAAAGATGGTCCCACACCTCCAGGTTAATTTGTACAACCGCGGAAGCATCAGAGAACTATCCAAGGCGTGCAACTAACGATTGGGTAAAACTGCCTTCCGGTTGCCAGCCTCTGCTACAGATCTCACCTCCTCCCAAATCCAGGAACCCCACTTCGGCCTTCCACCAAGGAACACTTTGGAAAATATGAGAAGGTCTCTCCAAACACACCACCATTATATTGAAGTGACTTCAACTACCAAAACAGACTGGGAGCATTACTCTGGCTCCAACACTAACCCAAAGTTGTTTCCTAGACTTTATGAAACTCAAATGCTATGGAACAACATTTACCACACTCCCACAAAGAGGGAAAGACATACTGGACTAGATATACATCCACCAACATTGGGACTCTATGCTCCAGACCAGAAGTGTATCCCTCACTGAAGTAGGTCAGTATTCATAAACTAATCTCACTGAATATTCACATCCCGACCCCCACCAGCTACTTGAAAGCCACGGTAGAAAAGAAACTTCTCCTAAAAGCAGAATTTCACCTCCTCAAAACCTGAGGAATTGGGAATCCTTCCAAAGCCCCGGGCCTGTGGAAAATCTGACCCAGATTCTGTAAGAATCCTTTATAAACTCATTCTGTGAACTTGCACCTCTCAGGGATGCATGGATCATACGAACCCAAATAAAACCAAGACTATAATCACTCCAAGGCAGAAGATGTAATGCATGTCACAATTTGTGACCCCAGCCATAAACAAACTATACAATTGAAGGAGGGAAGTTTTACTACATGATAGGCAAAGGCTCCAAAGGGGAAGGCATCTCGATCAGTATTGTTAGCAAAACTTCACGAACACTCATAAAATAGATCTAAAAGGCCAGCTTGAGAGGAGAGAAAAATTACTGCAATAGACACTAGGATAATTGTAAGGCTTTCTTTGGTTATGGTATAGAACCTGGGTGGGGAATTCACAGATATGTTTCAGAATTAGTCAAAATGACAAAAATACAATCGAACCTACAGACATTAAGCCAAGCTCCTGGCACGGCAAGGTTCAGCACAAACCCCCCAATTAAGGGGCAGAAATATCTATCCCAGCAGAGTGCTGCACCGCCTGACATCTCCAGGTGCTCTGGTAAAGAGCACGCCCTCTTCAAAGTACAAAAACACAGCACATCAATGGGACCAGATGGTGTCGAGACTCGCGTCTACATGGAACTCAAAGAGAGCTAAAACCAAACATAAAACTACTGTTCAATTTATTTTATTTTTTTTTTAGTATTTTATTTAACATTTGTTGACTGAGAATGTCCGACTTCAGGTCTGTCACAGATCTTTGTTTTCAAAGCTTATAGTGCCAGGGAGAAAATGCTCAGAAGCTATGTCTTTGGAATGTAGGGGGAGGAAGGCTTCAGAATTTCACCGGGAGGAAACCTGTGGCTTGACCAAGAGAAGAACATGCAAAACTCCACACACAGAGAAGGCACCCTGGCCAGAGAGGCTCGAATCCGAGGAGAACCTCTTTGCTGTGAAGCGATAAAGTACGTGGCAGCTCACACCAGCTGCTGCTAGGGCTGTAATCTCGAAAGCCTTACTACAGGATATGTACCCAAAGAGTGGCGTGACAGCAACAGTGGTCCCTCTCACAAAATGGTGGTGCCTCAACGGATCCTGGAGAGCTACTTCCCCATAAGCTGATTCTATGACTGGTCAGTGCAAAGCTGAAAGGATCATCATGGACCTCATAAATAAAAGATATTGGGACCTGCAGACACTGGATCCTACAGTTCGTGGGCTTTGGGGAGCTGAATCCTGCCTCATAAACACAATTGGTCGATTTCTTGAAACTTGCGTCACCAGGCCATTGGCGAGGGGGAAGGTGGTCCAGCCCCAGCCTACCTGGACCTACATGAAGCCTTCGATACATTACTACCCCACTGGCATTATAGATAAGCACACCAGCTTAAATATAGGCCTGTGTCACTAGATGGGTTTGCAAACTGGCTCCAAGGACAGAAACCCACATCGATTTGGGAATTGTTGGAGCCAAGTCAGACTCAAACCAGTTACGAAATTGTGGCGTCCCACAAAAAGGCTCAGTCCTGACCAGGACATTCGGGTATATATTTCACCGGAGGTACAGGCCAACCGCGGACTGGATGGCCCAGCTGATAGGATGCGCCAGATGACTGCAAACTGGAATTGCCATAATTGACTCTCCAGCCGACACAAGCATCCTCCCAAAAGGGCCCCTCATAGAAACAGACAACTGGGTGCCAGAGCCATGGCCTCAAGCTAAACGCTAAAAAGTGTATATAGTCATCCTCGGCAAAAACAAAGTGTCCACAACATTGCCAGGTGGTAACCATTGGGCACGAAGAAGTAATTAGGACCTGGGGAATCTAAGTTGATGGCACCATTTGAAACTATCGTGGCTAAAAGTGGTTAGAAAAACATTTTATATAGCCCACCCAATCACAGGAAGGGATCTGCATTCAGATCAGGGAGGTCATCGTGTGCCTCTTTACTCATCCTCACTGTGCCCATAATTGAGGCAATGCCCCTTTGACAAAATTTTACCAGACACCTGCAACTGAAAGACCCCAAAAGTAGCCTCTCATACCAAGAGATCAGCACTAAACAGAAGGCCATATGCTGCCCGTTAAAGAAACTCCAGTTTCCCATTTTCAGGGGTGGGCAGTTACGTCGCCTGCTCAGAGGCGATCTGTGCCTGACGAGCAAAGCCATGTCCAAACTGGACCACGACATGCTGTACCCTCAGAAAACTGAAATCCTGAAATATTGAGGAGATCAACCCCACAATTGTCGTTTTATACGCTCACAACCTAGAGTCTTCCTGAATTTTGAACAAACCAAAACCAGTTTGAAAGTAGAATCTACTGAGTGGATGGGAGATCATAGGCCTACCCCTGCACTTGTGTCACTGCAGACAGAGGCACAGTATACTAATCTTCGCAAAAATATATAGTAAAATTACTCTAAAATGGGTGGCTAAAGCCAAACACACCTGGTTAGGTTTATAAATGTCTCAGGGCAGATAGCTCTATGAATTTATTAAACCATCACTTACAGCATAAGCAGTCATATAGTTATATAAATTAAAACAAACCACACCGAAGAGGCAGTCCCAGTTAAAGTATCTTTGCATCACAAACCATACATTGACATTATCTTGTGCTGCAAAAAATCCAAACCTAAAAACGCTGCAACTGACTGCATGGAACATCACATAGCAGCAGCTAATCCAGAACTTTCCCAAAGAGTTAAAGACATTATTCTTGAAGCACGCAGACCTTCAACAAGAAGGAACTATGCTGGAAAATGGAAAAGGTTTGTCATTTGGAGTACGGAAAGAGGAAAAGATGCGTCAAACATAGATATGCCTAACATTCTGGAGTATCTGGCCGAACTTCTTCATTCAGGCCTGTCCTACTCCTCCATCAAGATACATGCATCAGCTATTTCAGCAGAATACAGCTTTGATCCACCTGTTTTTTCGCACCCTTTGCTCAGGCAGTTCCTCAGAGGAATCAAGAATGTAAAACCTCCAAGGAAACCACCATTACCAGCTTGGGATTTAAACTTTGTGCTAGAAAAGTTGACACTATCACCCTTTGAACCAGCAGCAACAGCAGACCTACAACACCTGTCATGGAAAACTGCTTTCCTACTGGCAATTACTTCAGCAAGGAGGGTTTCAGAACTACAGGCCTTAATGGCAGTGCAACCCTTCCTAATCTTCCACCAAGATAGAGTGTCCATGAGGACTAATCCTACATTTATGCCCAAGGTGGTATCCAGAGTGTCTTTAAACCAGGCAATCCACCTACCTACCTTCTTTCCCAACCCACAAAACAGAGGGGAAAGAATACTGCATACCTTGGATGTACATAGACAGCTACGCTACTACTTGGACAGAACAAAAAATAGCAGAAAGACTGACCAACTTTTGTAGCCTATGCAACAGGAAGGGAAGGAAAAGCTATTTCCAAACAGACAATCTCCAAATGGATAGGAAATTGCATACGATACTGTTACTCCTTCCATGGAAAACCAATTCCACAGAACATAAGACCTCATTCTACAAGGGCAACAGCCACTACCACAGCCTTCTTACGAGGAGTGGCAACCAAAGACATTATTGAGGCGGCTACTTGGACCTCCGTGCATACATTTGCCAAGCATTATAATTTGCCTCTATATTCCAGATCCCGAGCAGGGTTTGCCACTGCTGTACTGCAAGGGATCCTAAACACACCATAATCTACTTTTATCCTCCTCCCCTAGTTGGCTATGGTATTCTACCCACTTGTTATGACTGCAGATGCATCCATGAAGGACATAGTACAGTTTTGTACCTACCATAAATGTAGATGTCCGAACTGAATAGCATCTGCAGTCAGGATTACCCTCCCTCCTTCCCCTCTGTGGTACTCCTAGGGTGTTTACCCTCCTAATAGCTAGCTGTTGGGGGGAGTCTTTTATGGTGTATTTGTTTGTATATATGTACATATATGCTTATTGTTGTGTTTACCTCTATTTGGAAACATTGGCATCTATCCAAATTTTTAGCCTGCAAGAGGGCTACTGGCATCTGGGGCAAGAAACACTGAGGAAAATGGCGTCGGCTGATGCTTTTACCGAAGACCAACAGAGATGACGCCGGGTGGAGTGCGACATCAGCGAAGCGGACCCGGACTTTGGAATCCGGCCGACTGCAGGGCTGCCTGACGACAGGACAACCCACTTGTTATGACTGCAGATGCTATCCAGTTCGGACATCTACATTTATGGTAGGTACAAAACTGTACTTAAGTCTTTTGCAATAGTCTATTTTTACAAAATTGGGATAAAATGATAGTCTGCATAAAACATGCTGACAAGGTACAAGGGAAGTGGGTACCCCTACTGATAGGTATGCTGGAGTTGATGGTAGTGAGGCTCTGTTTCAGACTTGTAAACTTCTCTTGAAGCATCATTTTGTTGTATACCAAATATTTTCTTAGGCTTGTTTTCAGTAGTGATGCTTTCTGTATTCTGTGACTTTTTTTTTAAGTGTCTGATGACTGTATGCTAGTACCTTTGCGTATGTTGCTATCCTGGTTAAAACGTGTAACCAGGGATTTAAGAAAGCAGTGTCTAAGCTCTTCATTATTAGTAACATTAAGAGCAGTCTTTTCTTATTTTATATATTTTACTATTAGTTTATACCCATATGATTAAAGACCTCCAAGGACATCCTGATACACAATCTGATACATTTTTATAAGGAGGAAGCTTGATGGTCTTATCACCTAAGTTATAGCCAATTAGGAAAGGGAGCTCAGAGTCACTTAATTTGCTTAACATATGGTGGAATTTGCATTGCGGTAAAGACACATGCAAGTGTTATAACTGAAGGCTGGCATAGGCTTTGGTAAAATCATTTTCCTAAATACTTCAGTTTATCGTGTCCCCATAAATATGGATATTGTTGGATCAGTTCGTGTGTGGGTACATAATTTACCACTCTTGCCTTTGTTTTAGCTTCATTAATTTTGTATCCAGAAAAGATTTGAAACTGTCTCAAAATGTTCCACAACACTGGAATGTCTTTCTGGTTTTGTCAGGTATAAAATATCATCTGCAAACAGAGCCAGCTTTTCTTGTCAACCATACCAATTATAGCCTTTAATTTCCGAGTCCCTTATTTTCTTTGGCAGTGGTTCTAAACAATGCAGATAACAAAAGGGCTGCCTTCTCTGGCTTTGTCATCCATGAGTAGTGGGTGTGTCAGCTTAGGAGTCTCTGTATTGACTGCCACCCAGTATAGTCTAGGGAAAGGGATGGTTCTGACAATTGCCCCCCAAAGAGTGCTTTGCATAGAGACTAAGCAGTTTCCCTTGAGCTTTTGAGAATGGACCCAGACTCTGCTCCTCAGAGAGGTTATATAGACTGTACTGTTCTGCTGTTGCAGTAGTCTTTACATGAGGGAGATTGCCTACCAAGCAAACCGATGTCAGCCTACCAAACAAACCGATGTCAGCCATTATACAAAAGTATCTAGTGCCTAGGGTGCATGGTACATTGCATGTAGGCTGCCGTTGGACATAGGCCATAAAAGTGATGTATGCAAGCACCATCCTCAGAACTTCTTTGCTGCCAAACAGAACGTGTCTTCTGTATGTAAGGTCTGATTACCGAAGAAATTTCAGTCTCCATGTCTCAGATAAGTGCCCCATTGGAGAATCCTTTTCTACCTTTTGATTGTGTATAGAGCTTAATGTCACCCAAGAGGGGCAAATGCCAGTGTGAATGTCAGATTCCACATAAGGACAACCACCAACAGTGCCTTTTCTGTCTTGGGCCTTCTCATGACCACAAGGCTTGCTCTATTTGCCAGTCCTTTGCTCCCAAAACATTAAGGAGTTGACTGAATTCCCTTTCCATCTACTTAGAAAATCAGCGGTTAAAACTTCTTACTAAAAGGCAAACACCTTAACCATTAGGCCACCCTCCCAACCCTCAAAGGAGTTGACTGAATTCCCTTTCCATGGAGGTTCTCTCTGGCTCAGAGGCCGAGTCGTTAGCAAAGTGGAAAGCCACGAAACCCAGGCCGGAAGCTTTGGTTGCACCTCCAGTGCCAGATGTTTCTCTTGAGATGATCACTAGTCTGAAGATTTGATCACAATTGAACCGCAGGCCAAACCTGTAACAGAGGTCACCTAGGAGCAGGATATCAGAAGGTACTGCAGGCGTCCAGATCGGAAATCCAAGGGGAACCCAGACTCTTAATCTCTGAAGGCTAGGGGGATCCCATCCATTCTAGATGGGGAGAAAGTGGATTCTGACAGAGTGTAGGCCTACATCCGGCCCACTGTTACTACATAGAATAGATATTCCTAGTAAAAAGTATCTGTCTTCCGTCTGATCCTCAAAAGGATAAACATATCTGTCTTCCATCTGATCCTCAAAAGGATAAACATATCTGTCTTCCATCTGATCCTCAAAAGGATTGTCAGGCCTTTTTTCAAAGCATTTTTAATGCTCTCATGTCCCTCAGACCTCCTCCAGGGGTTATTGTACCTACCTCCCCCTAGACTGCTTCTCCTCAAAAGAGGGTAAGGGAAGAAACAGAGGAACATTGTTCTGATGATGAGTAACTGGCCTGTTCAACTGAGATCCACTCCCCACTAGATTGTTTCCCCAGAGTAAGACTCTCATGGGGGACGATTTTCCAGCAGAAGGAATTTCCTTTAGTGACACGACCAGGATGCAGAAACATTTAGAGTGGGAAAGCACGGATATGTTAAATGTTCAAAAACATTGTGACTTGTTGCAAGTTGACACCCCTAGTCCCTCTGCTGTTCCCCCTTCTTCTAGCAAGACTCCAGATTCACAGCCTCCTGCACCTACAATAACAGACAGATTTTATAAGGTGCTTGCAGACTGCAAGTTCTTATTTGGAGCTCCCTCAACTGACCCATCAGTCATCACTGTGTCTTCAGACGAACCCTTTAGGCTTCTTCCCTCAACCTCCCTGTTGCCTTCAGACAAGGACAGCAGGCATTTGGGGAGATTGGGCATGAAAGTATATACATCCGCCACCCTTGATTTTAGGGCAGTCAACTGTCAAACCCAGATGTTAAAATACTCAGCGCTGTTGTCACAGTTATCTAAAATTATTTCAGATTTGGCTGATTCCAAGAATATCTGGCTACATCCTTGCTGGGTGTAACCTCTCAGGTCACCAGGCACTTAATTAAATTTAGTTATAATGCTGCAGAGTCTTCTGCTAGGCAGTTGCCTTTGGGTCTGTCCTTAGGAGATTTGCGTGGCTAAGACTCTAGCCTTTGCTAGAGGATATCAAATCTAAATTGATGGATGTTTCCCTGGAAAATGAAGCTCTGTTTGTCACTGGCTGCTAATCTTTTTAAAGCCTTGCAGGAGAAGGGTAAGGAGATGCAAGACTTAAAACACCTCCTGGTATCCCTTGTGCCAAATTTCCAGAGAAATTGCCCTTCTATGTTAGTTATTGTCAGGAGACAATCCAAGCCACCTCAATCTAAGACAAAAAAAGGCTGGAAAGAGAGAACAACATTTAGAACTCCTCAACAAACCCCACCTCAAAAATGTCACCTTCCAGACAGACCAGGGTCCATTTGACTGTTTGAACCCCATTGCTCCTCCCGCCTTTCCCTTTCAATTTTAGTTTGGGAAAACATTACTGAAGATTCTTGGATGTTCTCCATAAAAAACAGATACTTTGTTTGGGAGTATCTACCAGCCTTCAAGGGCATTTCCCAACCACCCAAAGAACAACTTCCACGGTTTCCACAGGTGTTGCAAAACCTGCTGGATCAAGGCACCATTCAACATGTTCCTGTTCATCAAACAGGCAAGGGGGTTTATTCCAGGTTGTTTCCAGTCCCAAAGAAAGAAGGTCCCTGGAGACCTATCTTAGATATCTCCTTCCTCCTTACCTACCCGAAAGTACCCATCTCCAGGATCCTCACATTACAGACTCTGTTCCCCTTGATCTTACCCCAAGCCTTTATGGCCTCAGTAAATTGCCTACCTTCACATTCCAATCCACCCCAGCTACAGGAAATATTTAAGGTTCTCTGTAGCCTCTGGACACTTTCAGTTTTCCACCTTGCCCTTTGTTTTTTTCTAATGCCTCCAGGGTTTTCACAAAATGCTTTAACACCAGTGGTGGCATTCTTCAGATTTTCCCATACCTGGATGATCTCTTCCAAGCAGACAGTCCAGAGGTGCTACAGCAAGATCTCAACCATGCAGTTTCCATCTTTCTTTCCCTGGGATTCACTATAAATTTGCCAAACAATATGTTCTCTTCCCATCACAGATCCATATTTTCCTGGGATGCAGGATCCAAACAGACCTCATGAAGGTTTTCCTTTCCATTCAGAAGGTCCAAGAGATTACTGCCTTCTTTCAAAACCTCATCCCTCTCTCACACATCTCAACCTGAACCTTTCTGAAGACCCTGGGCTTTATGGCATCCACCATCCCAATGCTTCCTCTGGCAAAAATGCACACGAGGAAATTGCAGTGGTTCCTGAAATCGGTGTGGACACAACATGCACAATCTCTGGAGTTCCAAATTCCCCTCCTTCCCTGCCTGAAGAGGGAAATAACCTGGTTGGGTTCACCCTCTGCCAACCCAGGCCCAAGTTCCCCCTTTAATCCTCTTTTAAACAGTACAAGAGATGTACACTTGGCTCAGTCAAAGCAAAAGGCACCTGGTTGCCCTCTCAAAGAAAAGACCACATCAATATAAAAGAAATGAGAGAACTACTGCTGGGACTCCAGGCCTTTGTCTCTCCTCATTCCAGAGCCCTTAAAAGTTTTCACAGACAATGTGACAGTGCTCTGGTATGTAAACAACTGGGGGGACCAGGTCTTACCTCCTGTGCAGACTAACCCTGCAAGTGGGAGTTGGCTGCCAAATTGCAGACACCCCTTCAGGCAGTATACATTCCTTCTAGCTTGAATGTATGGGCAGATACATTGAGCAGGTCCAAAACACAACCCCACGAATGGATGCTTCATAGGGATGTGTTCTTGTATATTGTCCACCAATGTGGTACTCCACAAGTAGATCTCTTTGCCTCCCCCATGAACAAATACCTTCCTCAGTTTTGTGCTAGAGACCCTCACCCTCTGGTCTGGAAGGTGGACATGCTCAGTTTTTCATGGAGGGAGATTTTTCCTGTATGCATTCCCTGACCTGCTTTTCATTCCAAAAGCCCTACTAAATATTCAGCAGGACAGATAAAAAATTTTGATGGTAACCCCCTTTTGGCCAAGACAGCATTGGTTTCCCTTACTCCTGAATTTAGCCAAGGGCAATCACAAGTTACCCCACAGAGTGGACCTACTCCCACAACACAAGTGCACCCTCGTCCACCCTCACCTGTCAGCTCTGAGATGATGCTGTGGGTGACAGGGCCTTGATTCATTTCAGACACCTTTTTTCAGAGGACATGCTCAGGATACTGCAGTAGAGCAGGAAACACAGTAAAATCTTGTTTATCCAAATGGAAGCGATTTTCAGTGTGGTGTCTCTCCTGTAATCTGGTTCCACTAACAATGTTATGTACCTGTGTGAGTTGTTGGATGCTGGCCTAACATATTCTTTACTGAAAGTACACGTCGACCATATCTGCTTGCCTGCCTTTCTCATCTCCCTTGACTTCCAGGTTTGAAGCCAAACAATTGCTGAAAGGCATCCTTCACATGAAACCTCCCATGAAACCAGTTCCACCCCCCGCCCCCTTGGGATCTTAACTTTGTTGTGGAAAAACTGACCCTGGCTCTTTTTGAGCCAGCAGCTTCTGCTTCTCTCAAACTCTGCTCCTTGAAAACACTGTTGCTACTAGCAATCACTTCTGCCAGAAGGATTTCTGAACTCCAGGCCCTTATGGATTCCCCTTCCTTCCTAGTGTTTCATAAGGAAAGGGTTTCCCTCCACACCAACCCTTCCTTTATGCCTAAGGTGGTAAGTGAGTTATCGTGCTACTAAGCTATTCACCTTCCTACCTTTTTCCCCTTCACCATAATTCTGCAGAAAGTGCTCTGCACACGCTGGATATACACAGAGAGCTTAGGTTTTATCGTGACAAAACCAAGAGCATCAGGAAATCTGACCAGCTGTTTGTGTCCTTCCACCCTAGAGCCCTAGGGCTTCCTGCGTCTAACAAACTATTTCCAACTGGTTTTCTAAGTCTATCTTCTTTTGCTATGAATACCATGGAAAGACCCTTTCTTCCTCAGGTAGGGCACAGTCTACCAGAGTCGCTGCCTCATCTGGCACCTTCTTCAAAGGTTTGGACACCAATTCCATTCTGGAGGCAGCTACTTGGTCTTCAGTCCATACTTTCATCAGGCATTATAAACTGGACAGTATCTCCAAATGCAGGGCAGATTTTGCTAGGACCATTCTTCATGGCTTCCTGGAAAGCTCCTCTGCCCCTACCTCCTCCCTGTCCTTCTCTTCGTGAGCTTTGGCACTCTCCCTCATGTAACTAATACTGCAACAGCAGAACAGAAGGACATAGATTAGTTGTGTAAAGTCTTAACATTAGATGTCTCTCTTCTCTGTTTCAGTATTCTATCCTGCTGTCCACCCCCCTGCATTTGTTGTTCCATGGATGTACCTAGCATACGTACCTATGGTGCATGCGTACATCACTTTTACGGCTTACATTTGATAGCCGCCTACATGTGATGTACCGCGCACCCTAGACACTGAAGACTTTTTGTACACTGGCACACGTTAGGTCACTTGGAAGGCTATCTCCTTCATGTAAAGAATATTGCAACAGAGAAGAGGAGGACATCTAATGTTATGGTAAGATTTTACACAACTAATCTTTCCAGTCTAAAGACAAAAAGGATTGCACTCGCATCTCTCTGGTTACAAAGCAGGTGGAAAATTTATGTCCCATCCTGGACCTCGGCAATGACTCTGCACACATCAGTTACATCATGTTCAGATACGGACTTTCCATGGGTTATTTATGGCCATGTGGCACCTTGTGGCATATTATTGTCTAGAGTTTAGGTACATTTTGCTATCATTTATTCAATCCTGTACTCTGAGTTTCGAGCAAGGTACTACTCTTTGTGGATGATGCATTAAAGGAGGTAGAAGTCCATGTGATTTTCTTTAGTAGTCAGTGTTGCAGTACTAATACTTGGGACTTCCTGCCTTTCAGAAGCCTGTGACTGGCTCATTTTCTTGTCATCATCCTAAGCTGACAGATGTTTTTTATGGCCGACCTGTGGACATCAGGGTACAAGAAAGGTCTCCGACTCCATCTGCTGTTCTTTCTAGCAATACAATCCGATACAGTTCTTATGTGTTTTATATGCTCACAGTCCATCGGTCGGCTCATGTTTCCAGAGTTCCTCTGCTTCTAGACAGATAAGAACCCCGTTGGGGGAAAATTAACTGTCCTTTGAGAAACAAATCCCGCATAAAGATTTTCACTTGTTTTGCTTAGGCCTCAGCAAGACACGTCTAACTGCTTTGACTGTGCTAAATTTTGTGCAAAACCCTTTAAATGTAGGGCCAAGGTACTCATTGCACATATGGAATCCTTGTTGAGGGCTTCTTTGGTGACATCGCAACCCCCATTTTCTGCAGGTTCCGATACAGCTTCAGTGACTGCTAGTGTGATCCCCAAAAAACAAAAAGATAAAACCCAAGTATCCACAGTCAGCAGAAGAAGTGATTGCATCTACTTCTAAGTTGACAGAGGACCTTGATGAGGCACCTCTGCAGCCCCCAGGAAGCCTCTGGCGTGACCACTACCATTACTGCTCATATGTCAGTCAGTTCTGAAACTTCTACATTGGCAATGGTTTCTGATGTCTGAGAAGTGATTCCTCAAGGAGTTCTCACCCCTCTGCTAACTTCCAGTGTTCTTTCTTAAGTTGAGTCAATCAGCTGCATCCCTCCGCCATGCATGCTACATGACCACTAAAACTGAAATGTAGCCCTGCTGTGGCATCATCGCCACAATCTGACCTGGAGTGCATGCTGAATTCCAGTACCTGTGTAAGATACCACAGGAATTCATGCTTATTTAAAGCCAGAGAACTTTTGCGGCCTTCCACAGTCTCCCTGACTCTGACCAAAAGGTGTAGGGATATAGCCTTCCCAGAGGAGGAAGAGGCTTCCTCTGAAGATTAGGAAGAACTGGCATGCTGAGGTCTCTTGCAACCCCAAACCTACCTTGATTTGGACTTGGATAACACTGCCTTTTCTGCCTCCCCACCCAAAGACTTTTCCCTCAGGGACACGTTACATAAAATGAAAGCAGCCTTTAACTGGGAAAGTCAATAGTTCTCCCAGGCTCAGACACAGAGGGTAACTACTAAGCTTAGCTTCCCCTCAAACATTGGCTATTCCCCTGGTACACATAGTGCTAGTTGATGTGTTTGAGGACATAACCCTTCTCCTAGATTCCTTACCACCTGCTCTTAGAAAACAAGGTACCTGACTTGCACAACTCTATAAAAATCCTAAAGCCATAGTCTCTACTGTAGCTACCAGAGGGTTTCCCAAAAGGGCCATCCTGGCATCCCTTACACAGTGACACGGAGAGTAGACTTGTGGACAGGCTTGGTAAGAAAACTTGTACCTCTGCTACCCTTGCCATGAGAGCATTAAATTGTCAGTTTCATATGATAAAAATGTTTGAAATCACTTCACGAAAAAATGTTAAAACTTGATTCCATGTTGGACAGAACATTATATAAGGAGATGCAGGACATTGATAGAGAGACCTTGCAGATAGCCAGACACACCTTAAAACATGCTTATGTTGCCTTAGATGCTTCTTGCAGGGCATTTGCCACAGGATCAGTTATACGCAGATATGCTTGGCTAAGAACTTTGCCATTGTTAGACTAGGTTAAAGCAGAGTTTATTGGCTGCCCTATTGGACAACGAGTTCCTGTTTGGACCCCCAGCTGAACAAGTCTGAGAAACCACACATAGGCAAACAGGTTAAAGCTGTTAAATAATTCTGCTTGTCCCCAACTCTTGAGATGCAGTAGAAACTACCTCACTAAGCCTTGACCCTTTCCATGTAGACAAGATGAGGGGAGGCCTTCCCCTGGAAAAAGACCAAGGCAATCAAGAAGATGGCAACCAGAGCAGTCGCAAATATCTGGTGCTGCCAAGAGCACACCCAAAACAAAGAACAGATGTGACTATTTGCTGTCCCTTCTTGCCCCCTTAACTCCTCCCTGTCAGACCCCTGGCAGGCTTTCGCTCTTCATAAACCATTGGAAGACCATTATAAGAAATCAGTGGTTGCTCAGCATTATAGAAAAGGAGTACTTCATCCAATTCAGGCAAATTCCCCCCTTTTTAAGCAAGCCACAACCTCCAAAGGAGCAAGAAAACCTCTTGCCACCGATTAGCAATGGTTTGCTTAGACAGGGATCCATACAACCCATTCCACAAGGTCAAGAGGGGAGAGGTTTTTGTACAAGACCCTTCCTGGTTCCAGGAAAAGAAGGCACCTGGAGACCTGTTCTAGATATGTCGAGGCTAAACAAATTCCTTCAAAAGCCAAAATTCAAGATGCTTGTTCTACAAAAGCTTTTACCCATGATTTTTCAGGATGCTTCCATGATTACAATTAACCTAAAGGACACCTACCTTCAGGTATCTGTAGCGGTCAGCCTTAAAAATATATATACTTATAGTTCTTAGCCTTAGGCTTATACGTAGTTTTGTGCTCTACCATTTGGGCTCTCTGCTGTACCAAGAATGGTCACAAAATGCTTGGCTCCCCTAATAGCACATTGCAGAATACTGGAGGTGCACAGCTGTCCCTACCTAGACTGTCTCATCCAAGGAGGGTCCACTTCAGAGACCCTAGATACCCTCCAGATGTCTGTAGACTGCTTCCAGAAGGTGGATGTAATGTTAAATGTAAAGAATTCTCAAGTGACTCCCCAAACAAGGACCCTATTTGTGAGCCATGATAAACTCAATCTAACAAAAGGCATTCCTCCCTCAGGGCAAGGTAGTTTTCCTCACAGAGCACTTGAACCACAAGGTTACAAAACAACTTATCTCTACCGGAGAGTTCTTAAGGATCCTATGATATGTGGCTTCATGTGTCCTAATGGTCACATTAGCAAAGCTTCGTATGAGGAAGATCCAATAGTTTCTCAAAAATGCCTGGGAACAACACTCTTAGTCCTAGAAACACTTCTTCCCTTGCTTCCATTCCTCAAGAATGAGCTTTTGTGATGGAAATCTTCCAAATACAGCAATCCAGGGACAGCCTTCACTCCCATCTCAGATAGGCTAGTCCATCACCACACACAGCTCAGACGTAACTTGGGGAGCGCACCTAGGTCCAGTGAAAGTACAGGGCATATGGTCCCCAAAACATACAGTTGTTTATCAATTTGAAGGAAATCCTATCGTTTTTTTCTAGCTATAAAAGCTTTCCGACAGCACTTGTGTCCAGGAACTGTGCAAATTTGGACAGACAATACCGCAGTCATGTAGTGCATAAACACAGGGGATCTTGTCTTACCCCTTGTACAGAACAGAAATGGACTCTGGTCCAAGACTTGGGAGTCGCTTTCTTTGCATTGTACATACCAAGCCACAACAATATTCTAGCAGATTCCCTGAGCAGGGACTTGCTTAGACCCAAGCAAATAGAAAAATGTCTACATACAGGATTTCCCACAGCATAGTGAGATCTAGGAACACTTCCCTTTTCAACATCTCTCTCCCCAGAACAAAGAACTTCTGAGGTTCTGCTTCAGAAGCCAACAGGAGGGAGCCTGGATGATGGACATTTCTCCTTCACATGGAGCCAGAAATTCCTGTTTGCCTTTTCCCCCCATTACCCTTGATTCCGAGGGTACTCAGGACCAGAACTGAAAGACCCTACATGATTCTGGTAGCCCCCTTCTGGTTCAGACATAATTGATTGTCTCTACTCACTCAGTGAGGGTAGGTTTTGCATGCCCCCAAAGGACACAGATGTTCGCAGACAAATCAGTGGATGGTTTTCTACCCTAACCTGATATCTCTTAAAATAGCTGCCTGGAGGATTGGACCATGACACACACACCAGTGCTGTATCCTAAGGAGGTGTTATCTGTTCTTAAGGTAACAAAGTTGAACACCAGGAAATCATACATGGCAAAATGAAAGATTCTCCATATGGTGTCACTGCCAACAGAGACTACTCCAGCTCAGGCAGGTATTCATTCAGTATTGCTTTGCCTTTTTCACGTGTTTGAACAGGGTATTTTCCAGCATAAAGGTTCATGCTTCTGCAATTTCATGTTGCTTGCAGACTGTTCCTCCACTTTTCTCTCACCCACACATGAAACCATTTCTGAGAGGGGAGATGCGTTTAAAATTTCCCAGCCAGGAGGGACCATATCCCTGCACAGGACTTAAATTGTATCTTGGAGAAGCTAACCCTACCCCCCCTTTGAACCAGCTTCCTGTGCTCCTCTCAAGATGCTCACCTAGAAGACCACCTTTCTCATAGATGTCACTTTAACTGGAAAAGTCTCATGAGTATGGAGCCCTTCACGGTCTTCCACAAAGACAGGGTAACCCTCAGAGCCAACCCTTCATTTATGCCCAAGGTGGTTTCTAAATTTAGCCTTAACCAGGCCATCCTTCTGCCAGTTTTCCTCCCAAGTCCAGAGAACAAGGTAGAAAGAATCCTCTACTCACTGGATGTCCACAGACCGATCAGGTACTACCTGGACAGAACAAAGACTTGCGGGCAGGGCAGACCATTTTTTGGTATCCTTCACAGAGAGAAAACAGGGCAGGCTTGTCTCAAAGCAAACCATCTGAAAATGGATTCCAGACTGCATCGGGTTCTGTTATACACACCAAGGAAAGCTGCTGCCTAGCCAGATTAGAACTTCATCTATCAGGCATGGGTCCGCTACCACTGTCTTCCTCAAAGGAGTGCCCAATCAATCCTAGAGGCAGCAACCTGGATTTCTGTTCACAACTTCACAAAACATTAACAACTTGGGTCAGGCAGCCAGAGCAGGGTTCACCTCTGCTACTCTACAGGATATTATTTCCTAAAAGCACTTCTTTTCTCCTCCACCCCTAGAGCAATGTTGCATTGCATATTCCATTACTCCTATCCCCGCATCTAAATAGGGACCTTGTTTCCTGTTTAAGATGTCCTTTATGCTCATCCCAAACTTGTCCCTTTTTTTTTTTTTTTTATTTTACATTCACTACCCAGGCCAGGCAGTTGGGAAGGTAATGATGTCCTTGGGCATCAAACTGCTTTCCTACCTTAGACAGACCTGAAGAGGGCACCAACAGATAGGCCAGGCAGTTGGGGAGGTAATGAGGTCCTTGGGCATCAAACTGCTTTCCTACCTTAGACAGACCTGAAGAGGGCAACAACAGATAGGCCAGGCAGTTGGGGAGGTAATGAGGTCCTTGGGCATCAAACTGCTTTCCTACCTTAGACAGACCTGAAGAGGGCAACAACAGATGCCTTTCTTATACCCTGATATCTGGACTTCTGTCGTAAAACATCAGCTTGGGATGATAAGATTCCGGAAATCGGGCAGATCATGGGTTTCTGTATGGCAGGAAGTCCAAAGGATTAGTACTGCAACATTGATATACATGAACATCTGCATTTATGGTAAGTGGGGCACAACTGTAGTTTCCCTTTACTTGGACAGCTGTCTTCTGATCACTTAACAAGCAACTGAACGATTGCATCCTTAGCTTGGATACTCCTCTGGGTGGACATTCTTGGGGTGTCTTCAACTGTGAAAAATCTTCTGACCCTGATTCGAAGAATTTCCTTTATCATGAAGAACAGTCATCATTGTTTGTCATTACTGTCCTCAGAGTGGGCCCATGATGTCATGGCCTCAGCTGTGTGGCTGAGAATGCAGTAGAACGTCCAGGCATAGACTCTCCTACTGTGTCTCTGCTTGCTAGCGGGCATAATCTTCATGTTGCCACGTCTGTGCACTCAAGTGCATTGGGTGGTGAGGTGTCAGTACTTGCAGAGTCCCTTGTCAGTTATTGAATGCTCACTTGCGTTGTCCGCCATTAGAATGGTGGACTAACTCTACCAGTTTCAGGAGGAGAGGAGCTCTATGTCTACCAGTGTAAGCAATGGGCAGTAGTTCTTGTCATCAAACCTGTGGAAGAATGATTAGGAACAGAGCTTGCCCAACTGTAATTTTTATAACCAGTTTTGAGTGTGGTATATGAACAACCATGTTATGTTCTCGTACCCTCTTGCAGAGAGGCAATGGGTTCTGACAGTGGCCCACACATTAATGTGCAGTTCTCATCTCTGCTTCATTCATATAGGGAAGGGAAAGTTGTTGGTGGATGCATTCTCCCTTCTATAGTGGGGAATATTCCTCTGTGCCTTCCTACCATTCTGGCTTGATTTTACAGATCATAGCAATGTTCAGAGAAAAGACCAAAATTCATTGGTGGCCGAGATGAATGTGATTTTAGGCCTTCAGTTCCATGAAATTGCAAAAAATATTTGCACTAGAAGCCAAGGAAATCCACCTGTGCTGTGGTAACAGTTGGATATACTTCAGGGCTTGGCTTCTTGCTTAGGTCCCTTGTTCACACTGGCCCTTCTAGAAGGAATGTTAGACGTGATTGAAGTCACCTGGAAACTTTCCTC